>NC_090759.1:12152183-12177183 GCF_036898095.1 Palaemon carinicauda | reverse complement strand
TCGGTGATTTTAAGGATGTTCTTGCAATTACCACTGGACGTCATTGCTTTTATTGATGCTGGTGAGGAGGTGGACCAATTGTCCTTGTTTGTGGTGTGCTCACATGAATAACTTTGCTGCATAGTCAATCTTTATATTCAGAAGTTAGCGGGCATTCATGAATTTAGACGTGGAGGAATATCTCTTACTGGGATACAGTGACAGCCTCTATCCCCGTGCAAAGAGAAATCTTATGTTAAAGCCTGGAGACACAAGATTGATTTGTTTGTCGTAAAATTTAATCTCAGGCGAGAATATACTGTCGTTCAAGTTTTTTTTTATGGAATAATGACAGAAATCAAGAGTTTGACTGAATTTAATAATGTTACGTTTCGGGATATCAAAATGTTTCGTGATTGGTATATTGTGTGGCTTTCGTCTTCAGGTAACTGTAGGCGGTGATAGTGAAGAAAAGCTGCAGATACTACTGAATTTGTTAAGAAGCGTCTGTAAAAAAAAAAAAAAAAAAAAAAAAAGCGTGTGAAGCAAAATTGTTTGCATAAACAGTGAAAGAACGAAATTAATTGGATATTATTTGTTTGTTAGTGAAAATACCGTACTAGGCGGTATATTACTGTGCTTAGCAGTCCATGTTTGCCAACGGTTATATAAGCGGATGAGGAACCAGGTGGAGTAACGAGAACTTTTGGTGTGGTATAAATGCCCCCCTAAATCTCGATAAATTCACTGGCAGCAGGGTGACGGATAGGGATTGAGTCGATAGACAAGATGTCTTTTCGGCTTCTACTCCTGAAGTCTGCCAGATGATCTTACTGAAATTATTATGGACCAGCAGGGGTCACTTACCTTAGACACTGCGCATCAAAAGGAACTGGGTATCCTTTAATAAATTTAGTCAATTAATCCTCTATGGATTTAGTCAGTCCATTGAAAGCGAAAATAACAGAATGACCTCCAGTCCCGGGCCTAGCGGGGTGATAAGAATCTCCCGGTTTATAAGCACTAAAGAAAAATTGAAAATTGCGAATTGGAATGTTAGAACCATGGATCAGTTTTGAAAGTTACAGCAAGTGGTGAATGAATATATGAAATATAGTTTGGATATCTTGGTCCTAAGTGAAACAAGTTGTAAGGGGATTGGTAAAGAAATTCTAGACCAAGGCAATATATATATCTACTCAGGAAGAAGAGATGGAGTTGTAATAGAAGGGTTAGGAATAATGATACCAAGAGCAGAAAAGGAATTAATGGAATGGAGAGCTGTAAATAGTAGATTGTTACTTAGAAATTTTAAATCATAACAAAGCAATATGAGTATTATAAGTATTATAGTTTGCTATGCACCAAGAAATGATTCCTCTGAAGAAAGGAAAGACGAATACTATGAAAAACTGCAAAGTGTAATGGATGAGATCGTAGAGAGATATATAAGAATTGTGTTTGGTGACTTCAATGCTAAAGTTAGATGGAATAATCAAAGTATAAAGAATTTGATGGGTGATAGGAAGTTGCAAATGGAAATGGGACACATTTTATAAGTTTTTGTCGAACAAACAATCTTATTGGGGATACTCTTTTCCAGCACAAGGACATCCATAAATATACTGTACATGGACTTTACCATGTGGCAATTAAAAAAATCAAATAGATCACATAGCCATTGATAAAGAGAGAAAGAGGACTCTCAGAAATGTAAGAAACTATAGAGGTGCCGATATTAGTAGTGATCACCAGCTCCTCATTGCCGCACTGAAATTAAAACTGAAAGCACCCAACAGAAATGTAGATAGAATACCTAGGTTTGATACAACTAAGCTTCTAGAAGATGAGCACAGAGAAGCCTTTCCAATTAAATGTAGGAATCGATTTGTAGTCTTTAAGAGAAGGGCAGATAATTAATAAAGAATTGTGTGATATTAAGAGCATATATCAGTCAGTGGTAAGGAAGTTTTGGGACATGCAGTTACAAGGAGAAAACCATGGATATCAAATGATAGAAATTGATTGTTGAAAGTTTTCAAGGAAGTAATAGAAATGACAATGTAGAGCATGCTAAGTATTCCAGTATTGATAGTGGGGTCAAAAGAAAAGCCAGGAATGACTGGAGAGAATAACCAGACAGGAAAGTAGATGAGGCTGACAAAACTATGAGTGACTATGGTTTAAGAATTGCACATAGAATTATTAATGAAATCTCTACTGGAGCAAAGAATGAGAATTATAATACCATCAAAAAGAGAGATTTGTCTGTTATATCAGAAGATGAAGAAAGGCAACGTTGGATGGAACACTTTAGTGAATAATTTGATTGATATACCTCAAGCTGAAGAAGACCTTGATGTGCCCATGAATGAATTCAGTGTGTTTAAAGTCGAAGCTATCATTTAAAAAACTCAAGAGATGGAAATCCCCTGGTTACGATGGAATAACTGTTGAGATGATATTGGCCAAAAATGAAGTGACTCCCAGAATAATTACACGATTATTTTGTAGAAAGCGGCGTGAAGAGGCACAACCTGATTAATTGGAGCTAGGAGTGTTTGTGAAAATGGCAAAAAAGGAGATCTGACTGATTTCAATAATTACAGTGGAATCGTACTTACGTCATTTGTCATGAAAATATATAGTATGCTCACTCTAAAGAGACTAGAGAGAAAGATTAATGAAAAGCTGAGATGAAAAAGCAGGATTTAGAAAAGGTAGAAGTTGTACAAACCAAAATTTTCATTTTAAGTCATGTGGTACAGCAATGTGTAGAATATAGAAATCCACTTTAAATGGCATTTGTGGACTATGAAAAAGCCTCTGATAGTGTGCACCGGCCAACTTTGTGGAGAGTCCTGCGTTATTATGGAGTTCCTCTTAAATATGTAAATTTAATTAAAGTCTGTTCATGACCATAACAAGGGCAAAGTTAATGTTAATGGAGTCCTATCAAACAAATTTCCAGTGAACAGTGGAGTATTCCAAGAGAATGTGTTGTCATCTATGTTGTTTATCCTCCTCATGCATTTTGTAATGCATAGAGCAGTTGGGAGTGGTGGAAAAGGATTGGTAACAAGAAATTAGCTGACCAAGTGTATCCTAATGCTGTTCTTATTAGCAGAACACCACAGGACTTGCAAAGCTTGCTTACCAGAACGCACGAAATATTGCATAAACTTGAGCTGAAGATGAATAGATGAAATACAGAGATGATTAGAATGGAATATGCAATGGAAAATGAAATACCATTGGAAGAAGAAAGAATTAATGAGGTGGAATCATTTGAACATTCAAGAACTATAATATCTTATACAGGATCTTTAGAATTCGAGTTTAATGAAAGATTGAAAAAAACAAATCAGACAATAGCTAGGTTAAGTAAAAGTTGTTAATCAAATCGGGTGAAATTATATATAAAAATCAGCCTCTGTATCAGTTTAGTGAGATCGGTGTTACTGTATGGACAGGAGTCGTTGTATAACAATGAAACAGTATCCAACAGATTTTTTAGATTCTAGAACAAAGTATATTGGGAGTTGAATGGTGGGACAAGATTTAAAATGAAACTATGAGAGATTACTCAAGTGCCATATGTGGATGAGATCTTAATGATGTGTAGATGGGAAAATTTTGAGCATGATCTTCGAACTTCCTTAGAGAGATTAGTTCACCAAGCTTTCAATTGGGCTCCACAAGGCACAACAAGAATTGGAAGACCCAGGCCTACATGACTGAGGACTATGGAGCGTAAAGTAGGAAGGAGGTGATGAATGGAAAAGTATCGATTTAAAAGCTCAAGATAGAGACGACTGTCGAAATCTAAGCAAAGCATTTTGCGTCAATAGGCGTGGGATGAGATGAGGATGCAAAATAATGGATGAAGGTAAAGAAAAGGAAGGTAGCAGGAGGTAATTCTCTGTACAAAAGCAAAACTGAGTGTCATGAAGTTAAGTTAACTCTCCCTTATAGTGAAGTGTGTATGTTTAAAGCGAAGGAAAAAGAACACAAGTTGCAGTGTTTTAAGTCGATTATTTGTGTATCACATTGGAAATTAAATGATTGAAGTATCGAAGAAGGTAAACATTTGATGATATAATAAAAAGGTTATCATAGGTGTCGAGGAATGCTGTGCTGCCATCTCTTGTATATATTTTCAGTCCATGGACTAAAGAAGTTATTTCTTTGTTTATTTGGTTGTCCTTGATTTGTTGTTTTCTTAACATGAAGAGTCCCCGGCATTTCTCTAATCACTACCTGACACCTAGCCATCCGTAAGTCCGTAACAAACTCCTTAGACCTTGGTCAGTCGTCTGCATTCTTGGTCCTTGACCTTAGACTCTTGGTCATTGGATCTTATTTCATCCTTAGATACACATGATTCTTCGTCAGATTGTAATCACGAGCAGTACTTTTCCTGATCCTGATTATACGCGCAAGATCTTCAATAGACCTTTGTATTATTATAGAAGTTCCTGGTGTTATACATGAAGTTTGTTAATTTTGTATGTTTCAGTTTGTAAATATATTTTAGGTTAATAGAATTTTTCATGTTATACCTTTATATTAAAGATTAAACAAGGAAGCTTAAAAATGAACAATCAAATATATTTTTAAAAGAACCAGAGTTCTTGGAATATAAAATCTAAAACCCATAACTCGACAATAGGTAGGCTTAATAGGGAGTATTTAGAGTAATTCTCAGAGGTTTGCTCACATGGGTGCTTTCACGAAGCCTTTTACCTCTTTGTAAGATATATATGCCTAAAGATTTTAGGCAGTTTGCGCAATGACGGATTCATTCAGGGATTTCGCGAAATACCTAAAATTTCCAGGCATTACGCGAAATGACTGAAATTTATTAGTTCTTATTACACACTTTGACCGATAGAATTTAGGCAAACTGTGTAATTTTGGTTTGTTTTGCAAACACCACTTTTATGGTTTTAAGTATAAATTGGAGTTGATACGGATTCTTATTCACTGAAAGTTGGTTTTGAATCTTTGTTATAATTAGTCTTTATTTATGTGTATCTGATAAAAAATTCCATATGATTTTCATATATTTCATTTTCATCTAAATTATAGCCAGAATTGTTTCAAGCACAAGTGTTCAATTTAAATTTAACTACCTGAGAAATTAATTCAGTTTTTTTAAATGGCCTCTGTCTTTGATTTCTTTTAACCATATGAGCAGGTAATTCGCCAATCACAAGTGAGCTAATTAGGGATGTATTTCCTGAAGGTTCATTTTGACTTTGAATGTGGAAGTCATTCATTTGTATCTATCGGCAGAATAAAACTTTCAACTTTGGTGTATCGATAAACCTCATAATGGCAAATGACTTTGAAATTAAGTTTAGGAAGCGCTCTTTCAAAAGTATGATAAATGTTAATAATACTTGTTGATAAATATCAAAAATACTTGTTGCCTAGGGATATGTGTATTTCAACAATTGAAGAGTTGAAGATTGCTTCCCAGGATAAATCTTCCAAGTCTTGCCATGGATACTATATTCTGAACAAATGAGTACCCTGATTAATATAAGCAGTTTAAGATTATAGTTTGAAACAATTTGGAGCGTAGATTCAACTAAAACTAATATCATACTCTAAATATGGAAACTTCACAAGAGAGGCTATCGACCTGTTCAAGTCCTACTGTATTTCCTGCCAAGAAAAGACAAAAAGAACCAAAACAAAGGGAGTTGTGGTTCGCCCCATACTTACTGAAGATTTCAGTTCTCGCTGCCGAGTCGATTTAATTGACATGCAGTCATCATGGTGTACCAGTGCCATCTAACCAAGTTTGTCATCTTGCGCCCACTCATATCCAAGAGAGCAGCTGATGTTGCTTTGCAGCTTTTGAATGTCTTATTGATTGGTACTCCATGCATCCTACAATCAGACAATGGATCTGAGTTCATTGCCCAGATGGTTCGAGAGTTGAAGGATCTCGGGCCGCGTCTTGTGCATGGCAAGCCCCAGCACCCAGAGAGGTACAGAGTCAAGGTCAAATCGAATGGGCAAACTCAGACATCAAAGACGTGCTGGCTTCTTGGCTTTCTAATAACAACACCCGAGATTGGTCCCTAGGCCTTCGGTTTGTTCAGAACTAGAAGAACTCATCAATCCATTCTGGGATCAAGAGTACTTCATATGCTACTTTGCTTTGAGAGGATCCAAAGATTGGGCTCATCATCACCACCCAGCCACCCCAGTCCCTTGATGAGCCAGTCACCATCTTCACCAAGCCACCTCAGGTCCATTCAGTTCAGCGGCGCATATTGCATCAAGACGACAAGAAATTTCCAAGAACTGCAAGAGGGCCAGAAAGGCTCAAGTGTGCCGAGCAGAACGTATGGTTAGACGTAGTAGAGTCGACTTAAAAGCCGTGAAATAGGGGACAGTGTCGCTGTGGCAGTTCCACTTGTTGACAGGGGAAGGGGGTGGGGGTCCAAGAAATCTCCTTGGAATTATCATGGAAGGAAATGAAAATGACTTATAGATTATAGGGGTAAAGGCGGGAATACTAAAGATTAAATTCACAAGGATTTAATTCAAATTGTGCCCCCAACAATTGTTGATGAAATCAGCCAAGAACAGCAAGTATCCCTTCGTGAGGCACTGAAGAAAGGCTCCTGTGTCTAATTGTATATTTAATGAAAGAAGAAAAAGTATATGGTTTTAAGAAATATGTTGTTACAGAATTGTTGCTACTAAGACAGCCTAGAAATATACAATGTACCTGAAAATGTATACTATTTAACCTAAAATCCTGCCCCTGTCAATACAAAAAGATAAAATTGCTGCTAAAATACCCCAAGCATATACAACATATTAAAAAATATACAATATTGAACTGAAATTCTTATGAACCAGGCTTTTCGCGAAATCCCTCAGCTATAAAACCAGTCATTTCGTGTAATGCCTGAAAATTCTAGTTATTTCGCGAAATGCCTGGTTACACAGTTTGCTTGTAACACACACACACACACACACACATATATATATATATATATATATATATATATATATATATATATTCTAGGCGGTGGGTTGGCCATGGCACCAGCCACCCGTTTATATACTACCGCTAAAGAGTTATTGGATCTTCTGACTGGCCAGATCGTAATACATTGAATCCGTATCTCTGGTAACGGCTCATTTTTTCTTTGCCTACACATACACCGAATAATCTGGCCTAATCTTTACACGTTCTTGTCTTTCCTCATACACCTGACAACACTGAGATTACTAAACAATTCTTCTTCACTCAATTATTATTATTATTATTATTATTATTATTATTATTATTATTATTGTTGTTGTTGTTGTTGTTATTAGCTAAACTACAACCATAGTAGGAAAAGCCAGATACTATAAGACCAACTGCTCCAACAGGGAAAAATATCTCTGTAAGGAAAGGAAATAAATAAACGATGTAAGAAGTAATGAACAATTAAAATAAAATATTTTAAAAAACATTAACAACATTAAAAGAGATATTTCATATATAAACTATATAAGGACTTATGTCAGCCTGTTCAACATAACATTTGCTGCAAGTTTGAACTTTTGAAGTTCTACTGATTCAACTACACGATTATGAAAATCATTCCACAACTTAGTCACAGCTGGAATAAAACTTCCAGAGTACTGTGTAGTATTGAGCCTCATGATGGAGAAGGTCTGGCTATTAGAATTAACTGCATGCTTAGTATTATGAGCAAGAGGGAATTGTCCGGGAAGATCCGAATGTAAAGGATGGTCAGAATTATAAAAAGAATCTTATGGAACATACATAATAAACTGATTAAATGACGGTGCCAGAGATTAATATCTAGATCAGGAATAAGAAATTTATTAGACCAAAAGTACCTGTCCAACAAATTAAGATGAGAATCAGCAACTGAAGACCAGACAGGAGAACAATACTTGAAACAAGGTAGAATGAAACAATTAAAACTCTTCTTCAGAATAGAAAAGACTTTCTCAATAAGCTAATTTTTTTAGCAATTGAAGAAGACATAGACCTAATGTGTTTCTCAAAAGTAAATTTTCTGTCGAGAATCACACCTAAAATTTTAAGAGTCTTACAATGTTAAATAAACATTATTAATGCTGAGATCCAGGTTTTGAGGAGCCACTGTCCTTGACCTACTTACAATCATACTTTGAGTTTTGTTAGGATTCAACTTCATACCCCATAATTTGCACCATGCAGTAATTTTAGCTATATCTCTATTAAGGGATTCGGCAATCCCAGATCTACATTCAGGAGATGGAATTGATGCAAAGAGAGTAGCATCATCTGCATGTGGAACAGACAGTATTATATTCATTTGCGCTCATAAACTTTGGTTTCTAATATGAGGCACTCATTTGGGCTCATTATAACTGGTTTCAAGAAGCCAATAATCTTGAAATGGGATGCCATTCCTAGGGCCAGGGGAAAGGTGGTGTATATTAGGACTGAGTACCCTGCTTCTTATAAGTCCTTCTATGAATGTGGATGCCATGAGATTCAGGTAATAAAAGTTTGTGGTAGGCTTAACAACTTCTATTTGTGTTCGATTTACTGGAATCCAGGCATGGATGATTCTGTCTTCAGTTGTATTCTTACCATTACGTCTAAGATACAAGAAGATGATAGAAAGGCCTCTTTTGTCTTTGTTGGTGATTTCAATGCTCACCATAGGGAGTGGTTGAATTCTATTTCTCCTACTGATCGCCATAGATTAAGAGATTTAGGCTTTGCCTCTGAATCGGGCTGTGAGCAAATCATAAGTGAAGCTAGTAACAGGTCTGGTAACTGCTTGGACCTCGTACACACGGACTCCCCTGTCGTTATAACAAGTAAGGTTGTTTCTCCAGTTGGAACATCTGATTATGCCTTGGTTTCATTAGTAGTGAAGAATGAGCAGCCTGTCCCTGATGTACCATACTCATGTAAGAATTATATGAAATTTTAAGCAGACAGGAATGGAGTTTTGAGTGATCTTTTGAGCCTGAATTGGTCACAATTGTATAGTATTGCTGATCTTGTTGTCCCTTTGAATGAGAATCTAGTCAACATAATTGATAGGCATATCCCTTCTTGTGTGCTACGGTACCGAGTGAAGGACAAACCATGGTTCAATGATGATTGTAGATGTGCTTATTTGGAGAAGCAGGAGTCCTATCATCTTTGGAAGGGTAACATAAGATTTGATGGAGTAACTATACTCAGATTAGAGCTTTTGCTCAGAGAGTTTATGCTTCAACTGAAAAGGAATACAATTTAACCATAAAAGAAATCCTTTCTTGTACAACCCAGGAAAATAAGTGGTGGACTATCCTTTGGTGTAGATGCAATAGTTCCTCATCTACTTAAACCAGATGGTACTGTCACTGTTCAAAGGAAAAGGCAACCCCTTTGGTTGATGTGTTTGACAGTAGGCAAAGTAATAAGAAAATTGATCTTCCTAATTCCTGTTTTCCCAAGGCTAAACTAACTAGTTTAGCTTTACGATCTCATGAAATTAAAGCCCTCTTTATGGACCTTGATGCTTATGGAGGTGTAGACCCAAACGGTATTTTTCCTTTGTGTTTTATAGACTGCAGATTTCTTAGCTTTAAAGTTATCAGTTATTTTGTGCAAGTTAGCCGCAACAGGAGCTTTTATCACTTTTTGAAGAATTGGTAATGTTATGCCACTGTGTAAATGTGTTTTGGTAGCTTAAGCCCAACTAATTACTGCCTAATTTTCATAAGTCCCGTATTATCTAAAGTTTTTGAACGTCTTTTGGCAAAACGTCGTAATAGATTTGCTTAAGGTAATCATCTGTTCGCTATTTGCAATTTGGTTTTCGTAAAGGCCTAGGAGCATGTGATGCCCTTCTTACAGTATCCACTGCTGTACAGAAATACCTTGATTTTGCAGTTTAATCATGAGGCCATTGTTTTCAAACTCAAACAATTGGGTCGTTTTTTACCATCATTATTGAATTTTTATGCAATAGATCACAAAGAGTTGTTGTCTCAGTCTTGAGCTTTTAAATCAATATTTTCCATTCATCATCTACTTTACGTTTCATAGTCCTCAGCCATGTAGGCCTGGGTCTTGCAACTCTTCTTGTGCCTTGTGGAGCCCAATTAAAAGTTTGTTGAACTAATCTCTCTTGGAGACTGCAAAGAGCATGACCAAAAAATCTCCATCGACACCCCACCATGAACTCATCCACATATGGCACTTGAGTAATCTCTCTTATAGTTCCACTTCTAATCCCATCTTGCCATTTAACTCCCAATATTCTTCTGAGGGATTTGTTCTAAAATCTACAAAATCTGTTTAATACTGTTTCGTTGTTATATCACGACTCCTGTGCATACAGTAACACCGATCTCACTAAACTGATATAGAGGCTGATTTTTATATGTAATTTCAGGCGATTTAATTAACAACTTTTACTTATACTAGCTATTGTCTGATTTGTTTTTTTCAATCTTTCATTAAACTCAAATTCTAAAGATCCTGTATAAGATATTATAGATCTTAAATATTCAAATGATTCCACCTCATTAATCTTTTCTTCTTCCAATGATATTTCATTTTACATTGCATATTCCATTCTACTCATCTCTGACTTTTTCTATTTATCTTCAGCTCAACTTCATGCGATATTTCGTGAGTTCTGGCAAGCAAGCTTTTCAAGTCCTGTGGCATTCTGCTAATAAGAACAGCATCATCAACATACACTTGGTCAGCTAATTTCCTGTTACCAATCCAGTCCAATCCTTTTCCACCACCCCCTACTGTTATATGCATTACAAAATTTATGAGGAGGATAAACAACACAGATGACAACACATTCCCTTGGAATACTCCACTGTTCACTGGAAATTCGTTTGATAGGACTCCACTAACATTACCTTTATACTTGCTATGTTCATGAACAGACTTAATTAAATTTACATATTTAATAGAAACTCCATAATAACGTATGGTTAGGGTCACTGGGGAGCCTGGTATATATTTCTGAGGAAGGCACCAGGAAGGCGATGGAGACCTTACTCTTGGGCACTCAGACTATCGAATTCCTCGCCCACCAAGTTGTACACTTGTCGGCTAACATCACTTGTGATGCAGGGACTCAGTAGTTGAGCATTTCCATCGTCAGGTTAAGCAAGCCGATGTCACGAGGCTCAGGAATCCCTCTCTGGAGGGATCCTCTTTATTCGAGCCGGGAGATGTGGAGCAGGCAGCAGAGATATGGAGGAAATCATACCAGGACTCTCTCCTCCATAGGGCTCTAACATCCAGGACCTGGAAACCACCAGCTCCCCCTCAGACCAGCCAGCCGAAACATGCTTTGAATAGGACTACAACTAAGGAAAAGAATGTTTAAGAAGCCCTTTTCTACCAAAGACGGGAAACGCCCCAAGTCTTCTCGTGGAGTGAGGTGTTCTAAAGGAGGCAGCCACGCCTGTTGATGCTAGGATAGGCGATCCTAGGGGGATGCCTTTAGCATCGTTGGACAAGGTAGATGCAGCACGGGGCCGAACACTGGATGGGTATCGCATCCCGTTCACACCATCTCTCCCTCCACTGATCAAGAGTCCAGCATCGATAAGCTCCTTTGCGATGGGATCTGCAAAGGGGCAGGCCCTTCAGGCTAAAGTCCAGACCATGTTGGAGAAGGGCGCTCTCAAGGAGGTCTTCGACAACTCCCCAGGCTTCGTCAGCCAACTCTTTCTTGTGAAAAGGCATTTGGAAGCTGGAGACCATCATCAGCCTCTCGGCTCTGAACAAGTTTGTCATACAGACTTCATTCAGAATTGAGACCACAGACACAGTCAGACAAGTTAGAAGACCACAGGACTTCATGTGCACTTGGGACCCAAAGGACGCGTACTTCTCGATTCAAATCCATCTGTCTTCAAGGAAGTACCTCAGATTCAGTCTAGACGACAAAAAATACCAGTTCAAAGTACTGTGCTTTGACTTTTTCACAGCACCTCAGGTCTTCACCATAGTATTCGCCCTAGTGTTATCTTGGGCTCAAAGTATCGGTATCCGTCTCCTCCGTTGTCTGGATGACTGGCTAATCCTAGCAGACTCGGTGGCACCCCTTCTTCAGCACTGAGACAAACTTCTGAGGCTTTGCCAAGATCTTTGGATCATGGTAAACCCCAAGAAATCACACCTGCTTCCCTCTCAACGACTGGTATACCTAGGAATGATAATAAACACCAACCTTCTCAAAGACTGTCCATCAGGCGACAGTGTAGTGAGGCTGAGGAAGGTCACGAGACCTTTCAACAGACGAGAAGAGCTCCCAGCCTAGAAGTGGCTATGTCTCCTCGGGCACCTATCATCTCTCACCCGTCTAATTCCCAATGGCGGCCTCAGGATTCCATCTCTCCAGTGGCGGCTGGAGTCCATTTGGAATGGGGCCCTAGATTCCCCAAACATCTTGATTCCTATGGGATTAGAGGAACGGATGGACCTCGAGTGGTAGGTGGCAGATGAGAATCTGCTAAAGGGCGTCGACCTTCTCATCCTCTGCCCAGATTTGTTGCTCTTTACAGATGCATCAAAAGAAGGGTTGGGGACCACATGCTACACCACACGACCTCTGGCCTTTGGTCAGAGTTCAAAAAGTACCAACACACAAATCTCTTGGAGATGTGGGCAGACTTCCTGGACTCTCAACAGTTCTATCACTCAGTGGTGGTGATGAGCGACAAAAACACAGTAGTGGCTTACATCAACAAACAAGGTGGTACTTTTTCGCAGCTCCTACCCCATCTTGCAATAGAAATACTGAGATGGGCGGATGTCCATTCGGTAACACTATCAGCTCGCTTCATTCCCAGCAAAAGGAATGTGCTCGTAGACAAACTGAGCAGGGCAACTCAAATAGTGAGTTCCAAATGGTCTTTGGATCATCTAGTAGCCAACAAAGTCCGGACTTTGTGGAGTTATCCAACTGTGGATCTGTTCGCAACAGTCCTGGACTTCTGGCTACCGATGTACTGATCCCCAGTCTCGGACCCCAAGGCTCTCTGGCAAGATGCATTCGAGCAAGGATGGGACAACATCGATGTTTACGCATTTCCTCTCCATTTTGCCTGATAAGAAAAGTACTCAACAAGACCTGAACATCGGTCAATCTCCCAATGACCTTCATGACTATGCTATATCATCATGCTGAATGGTTCCCAGACCTTCTGCAACTCCTCACTGAGCTTCCAAGAGAATTTCCTCCACGACACAATCTACTCATACAACCACATGCCAACATCTTTCAGAAAGCAGTAGCTTTGCTTCAACTTTACGCCTGGAGACCATCCAGCATCTTGTACCAACCGTGTGGCACACAATTGTACATAATTATTTTGTATATATTATGCTTGTATCTGCGCTCTTCCCTCGCACTAAAAAGAACCTGAATGATCATGTCTCCGTTTTGCTCTGTAACATTGTCTGTCTCTCGAACAGGTCATGTCCTGTTGCCTTGAGGTTTTGTATATAAAGAAGAGTGTTCCTTAATAAACTCAGTTGATTGCATCCTGCCTTTGAGTTCACAACTCCTCTCTCGGCCCGTCACAATCTTCTCTCTCAGAGAGGCTTTTTGCAAGAAGTTGCGAAAAAAATGTTTAGACACCTGCAAAAGTCATCAGCAGTAATCTACCAGGCAAAGTGGAATGTCTTCTGTGGTTGGTGTCGTGGAGGGGGTAACTCTCCTCTCGATGCCACTATTCCAGCAATAGAGGAGTTCTTCGTATATCTGAGGGAGGAAATGCTCCTTTCAGTCTCAAAAGTCAAAGGCTATTGCTCAGCCTTCAGTCTTGCCTTTAGACTGAACGGAGTAGACATTTCATCTTTGCTGGAACTTTCACTCCTAATATGGAGTTACGAAATTACCTGTCTTCAGTCGGAAGTGAAACCACCTCCTTGGAACGTGGTTCGGGTGCTTCGGTCCCTTAATGGGCAACCCTACGAACCATTACGCCGAGCAACAGATTGGCAACTCACTTGGAAGACAGTGTTCCTGCTCGTGTTTGCCTCGGCAGAGAGAGTCAGTGAACTTCGTGGTCTCTCGTTCAACATCACCCGTTTTAGGGGATGTGGAGAGGTAAGCTTCAGGTTCATTCTGGAGTTTGTAGCCAAGACTCAGAATCTGGGAGTAGCGTATCCTGGATTCGACTCCTTCCGGATTTCGGGTCATTGTTCTGTAACCGACGACCCAAATCATCTGTTACTGTGCCCAGTGAGGTGTTTGAGGCGCTGGCTCAAAAGAATAGTAGCAGCTCGTCTTTGCATGCCCTACCTTTTTGTCAGCTCAGGGAGGACCAAGAGGAGAGTCACTAAGAAAACGATTTCAGCATGGATTTGCAAGTTCATTGACCTAGCTCTGAATCCGGACACTCCTTCTTGACATCGACCCAGAGCTCAGGGGCATCGCCATATCTCTGGCCTTCAGACGTAACTACTCTGTGTTGCAGGTTCTACAGGCGGGGATGTGGAAATGACAGACAACGTTTACCGCCCAATACCTGCAAGATGTGACCCAGAGGAGACTTTCTCTATTGGTCCTGTGGTGGCTGCACAAGAGCAGTCTTAGTACCCCAAGCTCCTTATTAGAAAGTAGCAGAGGGTTGAAGGTATTTGTTACCCGGGTTTTAGTCTGAATGAATGGAAATACATGACTGGCTCTTCTTTTCTTCATCCTCCCCTCTATTGTGGAAATCAGCATGCAGAGTCCTCTGCATAGCTGACCTCAAACCACTGTAGGTAAACCATTGCTCCCTTGTGTATCCCAGTATTGTGTTAATACTGTTGCATCCTCATACCCTGGCAAGGTGGAATTGGGAATGTCCTGCTGCCTTCCGATATCTCTTTACCTTGACAGTCAAATTGTTCGTATCTCCACACACACAGGTTGCTCAGGCCACAGACCTGAAGGTATTTGTTACCCGTGTTTTAGTCTGAATGAATGAAAATGCATGACTGGCTCTTCTTTTCTTCAACCTCCCCTCTATTGTGGAAATCAGAATCCAGAGTCCTCTGCATAGCTGACCTCAAACCACTGTAGGTAAACCATTGCTCCCTTGTGTATCCCAGTATTGTGTGAATACTGTTGCGTCCCCATACCCTGGCAAGGTAGAATTGGGGATGTCTTGCTGCCTTCCGATGTCTCTTTACCTTGACAGTCAGATTGCTAGTATCTCCACACACACAGGTTGCCTAGGCCGCAGACCTTGCATAGCAAGGTTAGTGAGATGTTAGGGTTTCCTTCTTTTTGTGCCTCACACACATAAAAGAGGAATCCCCGGGCAAAGCCAAAAAGCCAGAATGGCAGGGACGTCCACCCTTCAGAGGGGTGAGTCATATCCATATAAATAGCGTAGGTTTGTACTCAAGCTACGGAACAAATGACAAATTTGGAAACAATTTGTATTTTTCCTAACGTTACAAACCTTTAGCTATTTATTCAAACTTGCCCACTAACCCAGGCCCCTTGAAGTCCTACCATCAAGCAAAGTGAAGTATAATCACCGGTGTGTGAGCGGGAGGGGTAGTTACTATACCCCCACCCCCCTGCTAACTAGTAGGATGGGTGGTTAACCCTTGCTAATTTTCTAATGGCTCGTCCTTTTAGCTTCGCCGAAAGTAATATCCATATAAGTACCTAAAGGTTTATATTACGAAAAACACAAATTGTTTCCAAATTTGTCATATTTAAATACCGAAACAAAGACACTGTACTACAACTGTACGCATCCCTAGTAAGACCCCATCTAGAATACGGAGTCCAATTCTGGGCTCCAAGTATTCAGAAGGATATAGATAGACTCAAAGCAGTACAAGCTAAGGCCACCAAGCTAGTCCCAGTACTAAGGCAATTTGGATATAGATGGAGGATGGAACGTTTCAACTTATTTTATTCAAAATCTCGACGACTAAGGGGACAGTTAATAGAGGCATTCAAAATTCTTTAAGGAATAACAAATATAGATTACAATAATTTATTCACGCATAACACAAATCAGTCCAGAGGTTACGGATACAAACTGGAATTGAAAAGATACAACACCACTTAGTATAGGGATTTATTTACATACAATATAGCAAATACTTGGAATAAGACTTCCAGCGAATATAGTAAACAGTAACGCCAAAACGAGTTCAAGAATAGGTTAGACAAGATCAAAGTAACTCTCTAAATGCTTAAACTAAAATTCTGGGCTCCAAATATTCAGAAGGATATAGATAAACTCGAAGCACCCATATAAATGGCTAAAGGTTTGTATTGTTAGGAAAATACAAATTGTTTTCAAATTTACCATATTTAATTACTGAAACAAAGACACTGTACTACAGCTGTACACATCACTAGTAAGGCCCCATCTAGAATATGGCGTCCAATTCTGGGCTCCAAGTATTCAGAAGGATATAGATAGACTCAAGGCAGTACATGCTAGGGCCACCATGCTAGTTCCAAGTTCCAGCACTAAGGCAATTTGGATATAGACGGAGGATGGAACGTGTCGACGACTAAGGGGACAGTTAATAGAGGCATTCAAAATTCTTTAAGGAATAACAAATAGAGATTACAACTACTTATTCACACATAACACAAATCAGTCCAGAGGTTACGGATACAAACTGGAATTGAAAAGAGACAACACCACTCAACGTGGTGATTTCTTTACATACAAAATTTACATAGCAAATACTTGGAATAAGACTTCCAGCGGATGTAGTAAACAGTAACACCGTAAACGAGTTCAAGAATAAATTAGACAAGATCATAATAACTCTAAATGCTTAAACTAAAGCGCTCTACCAAAGAGCAAACGGAGTCTCTGTGGGTGGGCTAATAAGTCTTTGAGACACCCAAAGTTCTTGGAAATCTCTCTCTCTCTCTCTCTCTCTCTCTCTCTCTCTCTCTCTCTCTCTCTCTCTTTAGTGGATCTATATTACAGTACACAAAACACATACAATGCAGTCAAATATATAGTTTAGAACAATTTACTTTAATCACTATGTAACTTCAAACAATAAAATACCCTATTGTAAATTCAAGTTTTTAAACCAATTCTCATGCAATCCATTTCTGATGTCACAGTATACAATACTGGAATATTCGTTTGTAAATTAGTCTGTAATGTATTGCTGGGTAAAGTTTACAGTATAACAAAGTAAATAAATTTGATTTATAATATGAATTGGTTTGTCACGATAAGACATTGCATAGCTATACATCTGTGTACTCTCTCTCTCTCTCTCTCTCTCTCTCTCTCTCTCTCTCTCTCTCTCTCTCTCTCTCTCTCTCTCTCTCTCTCTCATGTACATTACATAATGCCGTAAAATATATGTAGTACAGATCATTGCACTGTAAATATTAAATAAAAAACAATGAACTTGCGGTGACGGAGATATGATGGAGACGATTTAGCTGACACTTGAGATAATTTGCAGTTATCAGATAAGTTGTCATATTATAAATCATGCCAATTGTTAAACGATTTATTTGATATACAGCGTAATATTTGTCTTTTTTCTCACTGCTATCAGGTTTCTCTACAATGGCATGTCCTACATTCATTTCCACTAAAATGACTTGCCATTTCTTCACACTACTAGTACTATCACATCACTATCGCCACTTATGGTTTGCTTCATTGCACTACCATTAGCAATCTGCTTATCAGCCATAGTTAATGCTACTGTATTGTAATTTACGGTAATCAGGCAAAAATGCGGTAGTGGTAAGACACGCAAACATAAATTATAACTCCTCGGAATTTGAAGATAATGTTACATACGGTAATTGTGTTCGTAAAATCTTAAATTTTGTAAATCTGATGTTCGTACCCCATGTTCTGTCTATTTTATGTTGTATTAATGTTTTTGGTAATGGTTTCTGGTGGAAATCCATGTTTTTTTTATAGTTATGTTGGGTTGACTATCGACTTGAAAGCTTTGCACTAGGTATCGTCATTAATAACTTTTGCAACACATGAAAATTTACTTGTTCTATAACTGGAATACAAACCTACGGTATTTGTAGGGGTATTCTTTCTGTAAGCCCGAGCCATTAAAATGTAGTGAGGGTTAGCTAGCTACCCCTCTCACTCACTCACCTGTGACTGTTTCACTTTGCTTTTGACTTGGATGGAGAACAGTTGTTGCCGTTCTTCCTCCTCGCATTTTAGGACTACCATTCTCTCGTAACAATAAAAAGAAGAATAAACTTTAGTATAGAATTTTCATGTCTTCCAAGCACATGGAAACATGATGTAATTCCTAGAGTGTGTCATACATCACACCTTTTAACAAGATTACATAAAACTTCGTGAAATGAAAATTTAATTCTTTAAAATAACGTAAATCTACGTATATGGAACTGAATGAAAATGCAACTAAAGAAATGATGATGAAATTTTTATGTAATTTACATACATTACCTAATCCTACGTGAGTGGAACTCACCTCACGAACTGGCTATACATTTCTTAAATACAGAAATTAAATACATGAAGACCAGCTTCTTTAGAATATATATATATATATATATATATATATATATATATATATATATGTGTGTATATATGTATATATATATACATATATATATATATATATATATATATATATATATATATATATATATATATATATATATGTATATATATATATATAGCTGCAAATAATGATCTATTCTTGTGAATTCTGTGGAGAATTTATTTTGATTAACTGAGAGGGAACTTGTTGTCCCTGCAGTTACACCATATTACAAAGATCAACAGGGGTGGGAAAGGAGCATTATTAATCAATGGCACAAACACCCTGGTAATAACTCCACACGTGTAATAAGTATTTTGATGGCCTACTTTAACTTTGTCATTACTAAAGCCCTCTGCACTAAAGCCGGCCATACACGCAGAGGACTAACTGTACGGTTTGTCCTTCAGGACTGGAGCGGCGCTCCTGTCCTGGGAAAAATGCCCACACACGCTACGGACCAGCCTACTTAGTTCAAGAGGATTGAGCAACCAGGATTAGGCCTATATGGATACGGTTTTGATACTTTATTAGCAAATTTTGTACATTACTGGGTGTCAAGAACAATTGGTAGCCTATGTCTAATTTTGAAAATGCCAAATTGTCGTACTTTTTACATTCTTTATTTTTTACTCAATATAAATCTGACTTGAAATAATACGAAGGAACGTGATGGACATTCTCTGATTGCTTCTATATTATTATTATTATTATTATTATTATTATTATTATTATTATTATTACTAGCCATTAGTAGAAAAAGCAAGATGCTATAAGCCCAGGGGCTCCAATAGGGAAAAATAGCCCAGTGAGGAAAGGAAATAAGGAAATAAACAAATGATGAGAACAAATTAACAATAAATCATTCTAAAAAAAGTAACGTCAAAACAGATATCTCATATATAAACTATTAATAACGACAAAAAAATATGTCATATATAAACTATAAAAAGACTCATGCCCGCCTAGTCAACATAAAAACATTTGCTCCAACTTTGAACTTTTGAAGTTTTACTGATTCAACTACCCGATTAGGAAGATCATTCCACAACTTGCTAACAGCTGGAATAAAACTTCTAGAGTATTTTGTAGTATTGAGCCTCATGATGGAGAAGGCCTGGCTATTAGAATTAACTGCCTTTCTAGTATTACGAACAGGATAGAATTGTCCAGGGAGATCTGAATGTAAAGGATGGTTATGAAAAATCTTATGCAACATGCATAATGAACTAATTGAACGACGGTGCCAGAGATTAATATCAAGATCAGGAATAAGAAATTTAATAGACCGTAAGTTTCTGTCCAACAAATTAAGATGAGAATCAGCAGCTGAAGACCAGACAAAAGAACAATATTCAAAACAAGGTAGAATGAAAGAATTAAAACTCTTATTCAGAATAGATTGATCACCGAAAATCTTAAAGACTTTCTCAATAAGCCAATTTTTTTGTGCAATTGAAGAAGACACAGGCCTAGTGTGTTTCTCAAAAGTAAATTTACTGTCGTCGAGAATCACACCTAAAATTTTAAAAGTCATACAAATTTAAAGAAACATTATCAATACTGAGATCCGGATGTTGAGGAGCCAACGTCCTTGACCTACTTACAATCATACTTTGAGTTTTGTTAGGATTCAACTTCATACCCCATAATTAGCACCATGCACTAATTCTAGCTAAATCTCTATTAAGGGATTCACCAACCTCAGATCTACATTCATGGGATGGAACTGATCCAAAGAGAGTAGCATCATCTGCATATGCAACAAGCTTATTTTCTAGGCCAAACCCCATGTCATGTGTATATAGTATGAAAAGTAATGGGCCAAGAACCCTGTGGAACACCGGATATCACATTCCTACACTCACTATGGTGCCCATGAACAACAACTCTGAGATCTATTACTTAAAAAATCAATAATAATGCTAAGAAACGACCCACCCACTCCCAACTGTTTGAAAACAAGGTCCTCATGATTAACCCTGGATAGGTACGGTCCTCGCACACCCCTTTAAGGGTATACTCGGACGCGAACGACCCCGACGCCAAAAAAAAATTCTTGAAAAATCAGTTTTTGCAGTAACCTCCTTTTTTCTTTTGCCAAAAAAAACTTCAATGAATGCTTAAAACAACTGTAAAGATAAATACTACTCATCTGCAGAAAAACTATTTATTATAAATATTTTAAAAAATTAAGTAGAAAAAAAAAAAGACCTGACATAAAAATTCATAAAAAAAAAAGTTTATACATATATACACAAATCCTTTTAGGAATTGATTCTTGAATGTTTAGGACACATCTTGATGTATTTTGGATGAAGTCAGACCCATGGAGGTGAAGATCTGAAATGAGAAAAAAAAGGGTAACTTTTTTTGGCCAAAAAAAATTGTCCAAATTTCATGAATTTTTTTGGGTACCCAAATGAAATAGGAAGTGGCTAATTTTTTTAGGGAATAAACATATGTTATCCTAAAATAGAAATATGTAAAAAAATCTTCATTATTTTGTAAATTACATTTATATCAGGGGCCATATCTAAAGGTAATTTTTTGAGTACTTGGAAATTTCGTAAAAAAATACATATATTTAATATATAATATGATATTTATGCAGGTAAAAATATACCAAAATATCACAAATTCTATAGGGAACAAGAATATATATAGATAGGGCAGCTTACGCTTCGGATATGTCCACAAAATGGCCGCCAACCACACTGACTCAGACTCCCTAATCTGCCACTTGAAATGTAGGAAGGGTATGTCAATTTTAAGGTGTTATTTACTAATCTAATTATTATTGGATATGCATAAAAATTGTATGGTGGGTTGCTGGATAATTGTCGATTATTTTACGACTATAAAATTAAAATTCTGACCCAAAAAATTTTTTTTGAAGGGAAATAAAATCGAAAAAAAAAATGTAAAACAATATTTTAGCTAAAAAAATTTGATGATAAACAATCAAAAAAAAAGTAAACAAAATTTTCCGACAAATAAACATCTAGAGGAATCATTACTCTGTGATAGTTCCTTAGTACGTAGTAATTTTGAAAGAATTGGGAAAAAACGAAAAAATGGTAATCACCGGAAAATCGAACACATACCTATATATACGCCATATCTGGCTAAAAAAAAGATAGGCATGGGTAGCCAGATCATCTAGAAACACTTTCCAACACTATAAAAATATAAGTTTTGCGACACTACTTGCCAATTCCTTACGGTAACATGACTAAGCAAAAAAATGCAAAACAAATAAAAAGGGGCACTCGTGGAAAAATGGCCATTCTAATATACGGCATTTCAGAAAAAAAAAAAATTTCAGCCACGTGCTAGGCAAACCATCAAGGCATATTTTCCGACAAATAAAAATATAAATGAAATATTACTCTGTGATAGTTCCTTAGTACGTAGTAATTTTGAAAGAAATGGGAAAAAACGAAAAAATGGCAATCACAGGAAAATCGAACACATACTTATATATACGCCATATCTGGCTAAAAAAAAAATAGGCATGGGTAGCCAGATCATCTAGAAACACTTTCCAACACTATAAAAATATAAGTTTTGCGACACTACTTGCCAATTCCTTACGGTAACATGACTAAGCAAAAAAATGCAAAACAAATAAAAAGGGGCACTCGCGGAAAAATGCCCAACATTCTAATATACGGCATCTCAGATAAAAAAAAAGACATGCACGTGTTAGCCCAACCATCAAGGCACACTTTCTAACACATAAACATGAAAAAAAAATCAATAATATACGGCAATTCCTTACTACGTAGTAAATTTTTACAAATATTGAAAAAAAAACAGAAATTGGCAACCGCAGTTAAATACCCAATATACCAATAACTACGTCGTATCTGACAAAAATAAAATCACGCATGGGTAGCCAGATCATCTAGACACACTTTCCAACATTAAAAAAGCAAAAGTTTTACGACACTATTTCGCAATATCTTACGGAAAAATGACTTGGCAAAAAAATAAAAAAAAATTAAAAAGGGACACTCGCGGTAAAATGCCCGACATTCTAATATACGACATCTCAGATAAAAAAAAAGACATGCACGTGTTAGCCCAACCATCAAGGCACACTTTCTAACACATAAACATGAAAAAAAAATGAATAATATACGGCAATTCCTTACTACGTAGTAATTTTTACAAATATTGAAAAAAAAACAGAAATTGGTAACCGCAGTTAAATACCCAATATACCAATAACTACGTCGTATCTGACAAAAACAAAGTCATGCATGGGTAGCCAGATCATCTAGACACACTTTCCAACACTAAACAAGCAAAAGTTTTACGACACTATTTGGCAATATCTTACGGAAAAATGACTTGGCAAAAAAATGAAAAAAAATGAAAAAGGGGCACTCGCGGTAAAATGGTCCTCGTGGTGATGAACGACATTTTAACTAAAAAAAAAAACATGCACATGGTAGCCAAACAATCCACCAAGACTTTCCACAACTGATAACCTATACAAGTTGCACCATTCTACGACAATTTCATAATACGTAATAACTTTGATAATTATCCAAACTACCTCAGAAGGGTAAACTCGGACGCGAACGACCCCGACGCGTCTCAGAAATCGGGGAAGGAGTACAGCTACAGTAATGCACATCTGGACACTACTAGAGCGTGTAGGGGAGACACCTCCTGCAGGTCGATCACCCACAAATTCAGTCACAGGGGTGAGTCACGTGAGAAAAACCTGTTTTTTTTTGACGCTCGGGGTCGCAAACGACCCACCGTACCTATCCAGGGTTAACACGGTCAAAGGCAGCACTAAAATCAAGGCCAATCATACGAACTTCCTGACCACAATCAAGGGATTTCTGTACAGCATTGGAGATTGTAAGAAGGACATCACATGCTCCAATGCCTTTACGAAAACCAAATTGCAAACTAGGGAATAGATGATTAGCTTGAGCTGCAAGAATTAGAGCAAGGCCAAAAAAAACAAAAAATGTGATGAATAATTCTTCACTGTGGGAAATAATTCCAGGAAAGCCTCCCTGCTCTGATTTCTGGACCGTAGCCTGGAAGAATAGAGTGCTAACACTCGCACTCAGCAAACCAGAGAACCGCAACCAACACGGTTTGCTAACCAAACACGTTCAAGTCCAAAGATATATTAGAACTGGCAACCTCGATATCTCCTTGATGTTTAAACGCTGTTCAGGGTGTATAGTAGTGGATCTCAATCAAGTAACTTGGACAAATTACATTAATAAAAGACAGTGACGCAAAATGCGTTAAGGAGCAATACTGTAAAGGTTAGTATTCTAAGGGCTACCGGGAGGTAATACTATAGAACAATTTAATAAGGAATTGGCACTGATGATTTTACTCTAGACACATACATGAACGTCGCCTTAGTTATATCTCATTTAAAACTATAAGTTCAGGAATTTCATCTCATCTTCATGATTGACCTCACAATTAAAACGACGGGACTCATTGTCTCATGTAATAATAATCAACCTTTGCTTGCCAGTACTTGATGTTACATTACTCAACTTCAAACTTATAATTCACGGGGTGTGTGTTAAAAGCAGTACATAATTTCAACTTAAGAATGGTATTTATTTACTTAAAGTATCACAGGAATTTTCACCTAACTGACACGGAAATGAACGACAAAGCTACCTGACGGAAATTTAAGTTAGTGAACAAATGACATATGAAACAAAAAGCTTTAATAAAACGTTAACAGCAAAAGGGAATTACTGTAATTCCAAAATAAACTCGTTGAACAAACCTCGCAGTCAAGGTAAAAATGCTGAAAACCATAACAACAATCAAAATCAAACAGAGGGGGTGCGTGGAACCGTCAGAGTATAATTTGTAGAATACCGGACATGTTATCCTAACTAAAGTGCACAAATCATGTAATTACTTAGAGGGGATTGTGTTTTGGGACAAATTATGCATGTATGAGTACTCACTTTTGAGACTTGATCCGGCGTTGATTTAGATCCTCGTGAGGCTCGTAGAAACCCAAGTTATAATTCTTCCTGAAGGACCTCAAGTGCTAATAATTATGCCCACGAAGTTAGATATTGGTTGTGCCTGCTGATCACGACCAGATGTAGGACCCTGAACTCCTAGTCATTAAAAAGAGACCGTTCTTGGAACTTCTGGTCTCAAAGTGTGGCGGGTTACTCCGCAAAAAAGTAAATGATCTGTTGGTCTCAGGTCATCTCTTCAAGTGGGTCGTTGAAGGTTCCTGCTGTTGGCGCTTGGGTCGTTTCAACCAGATGAATGGTTCTCTTCCTTCATTTTATATTTCCCGTAGGTGCTGAATGGTGCTTATATGAGTACAAGGAGTATTCTTGCAGCTCCAGGGGAAAGTGATTACAAAATATCCTACAGTTTGGCATAAAACATTGAATAGATACAAAGAACTAAGTGGCGTTCATTGGTTGTTAC
>NC_090759.1:12119683-12147183 GCF_036898095.1 Palaemon carinicauda | reverse complement strand
CAGCTGAGAATGTTATTGAATATGAAAAATAACATTGGTCTCCATAGAAGAGAAAGAATTACAAATATGAGAACGTCAATGAATGTGATAGATTCCATTGGGCTCTATGAAAGAAAAAGAATTCAACAGCTGAGAATGTCGATGAATGGAAAATTCCATGCGGTTCTATACATGAGAAAGGATTCAACAGGTGAGAATGTTATTAAATGTGAAAAATTACATTGGGCGCTTTAGAAGAGAGAAAAAAATACAACTGCTGGGAATGTTAATGAATGTGAAAAATTTCATCGGGCTCTATAGAAGAAAAAGAATTCAATATCTGAGAATTTTAATGAAATTGAAGAATTCCATTGGGGTCTATCGAAGACTTTTTGAGACATCTTGTAGACAGACAGTAAAACAGGCGAACACAAGTACACAATTACCACCGAGCTGCGTTGGTGAAGGCAAAAGTACTTCAAAGCCAAGACGGAGTCTCCGTGAGGAGAGTCGAGTCAAGTTGTGAAGTTCAAGAACAAGCAGTTAGCAAAGTTATCTTCAAGTGTTGTCACTTCATACATCAAATGTGACGACGGATTTCTGGCCAAAATATATAATAAAGAAATCCACGATAGACATATTACAATCAAAATGCAAAATAGACTTCGAAGAGAAATAAAATGATTGACTATTCCTACCAGGAATAGAAGGGAATTTCCATCGTTGAACTTCATCTTCATAAAAGAAATCTTTATAATCCATGAAATGCGTTATGGCTCCTCTGATCACCGGAGTATCGCTTGTAATTTGTCTTTTGCGCACGCTGCACACAGTCCGTTAAAGAATCGTTTCTTCTGCCACCAAATACAATGGTTTCTTCGTCCTCTGATTCTTTCGTTCCCTTTCGTTTTGTCTGCCCTACTTACAGGTCAAACTTCTTTTACTTGTTATCATCAGTTTTCACTTGTTACATCAAAACCAAAAGAAACATTTAACAATAAAGTTAAATTATTGGCTAATAATAATAATAATAATAATAATAATAATAATAGTAAATTCAATTCTCTGGTCAATCATATATTCAATTATATATATATATATATATATATATATATATATATATATATATATATATATATATATATATATATATATATCTTCATCGTCGTCTCCTCTCATGCTTATTGACGAAAAGGGCCTCGATCAGTTGTCGCCAGTCATCTCTATCGTGAGCTTTTAAATCAATACTTCTCCACTCATCACCTACTTCACGCTTCATTGCTCTCAGCCATGTAGCCCTGGGTCCTCCTACTGTTCTAGTGCCATGTGGAGCCCAGAACATGCCTGAACCATCTCCATCACATGGCACTCGAGTAATCTCTCTTATAGTTTCATTTCTAATCCTGTCCTGCCATTTAATTTCCAATATTCTTCTGAGAGCTTTGTTCTCAAATCTGCAAAATCTGTTGGAATTTGTATCATTCTTATACCACGACTCATGTCTATATAGTAACACCGATCTCACTAAACTGATATATAGCCTCATTTCTATATGTAATTTATATGCGATTTGATTTCTGAATTTATTTCAGACTAGTCATTGTCTGATTTGTTTTTTCAATCTTTTATTAAACTCAAATTGTAAAGATCCTGTATTAGAGATAATATTTCCTGAATATTTAAATGATTCCACCTCATTAATCCTTTCTCCTTCCAGTGATATTTCATCTTCCTTTGTATATTCCATTCTCATCTTCTCTGTCTTTCTATTTCTTTATCTTGAGCCCAACCTCATGTATATTTCATGCATTCTAGTAAGCAAGCTTTGCAAGTCCTGTGCTGCTCTACTAATAAGAACAGCGTCATCAGCATACTCTGGGACTGCTAATTTCCTGTTACCAATCCAGTCCAATCCTTCTCCACCATACCCAACTGTTTTATGCATTACAAAATCCATGAGGATCATAAACAACATAGATAACAATACATTCCCTCGGAGTACTCCACTGTCCACTGGAAATTCGTTTGATAGGAATCCACTAACATTAAATTTGCACTTGCAATGCCCATGAACCGACTTAATTTAATTTATATATTTGAGAAGAATCTAATAACGCAGGACTCTCCACAAAATTGGCCGGTACACACTATCAATGGCTTTTTCATAGTCCACAAATGCCATCAAAAGTGGATTTCTATAGTCTACACATTGCTGTAACAGATGTCTTAAAATGAAAATTTGGTCAGTACAACTTCTACATTTTCCAAACCCTGCTTGTTCGTCTCTGATTGTCATCAATCTTTCTTTTAAGTCTCTTTACAATGAGCATACTATATATTTTCATGACAACAAATGTAAATTTGATGCATCTGTAATTATTGCAATCAGTCAGATCTCATTTTTTTGCCATTTTCACCAAAACTCCTAGCTCCCATTTATCAGGTTCTGCTTCTTCACGCCACATTCTACAAAATAATGATGTAAGTATTCTTGGAGTCACTTCATTTTCTGCCAATATCATCTCAGCAGTTATTCCATCGTATGCCGGGGCTTTCCATCTCCTGATTTTTTTTTTTTTTTTTTTTTTTATGATAGCTTTGACTTCAGACACACTGAATTCATTCATGGGGACATTAAGGTCTTCCGCAGCTTCAGGTATATCAATCAAATCATTCCCTCCATATCTCCTATTCATGACTTCACTAAAGTGTTCCATATAACGTTGCCTTTCCTCGTCTTTTGTTGGTATAACAGATCCATCTCTCTTTTTGATGGGTATGCTTCTTCTTCTTTGCCCCAGTAGCGATTTCTTTAATAATTCTATGAGCAATTCTTACACCATAGGCACTCCCTGAATTTATATATATATATATATATATATATATATATATATATACATATATATATATATATATATATATATATATACATATATATATATATATATATATATATATTTATATGTATATATATACACACATATATATATATATATATATATATATATATATATATATATTATTATTATTATATTTACTACTAGCTTAGCTGCAATCCTAATTGAAAATGCTGGATTTTATAAACAGCAGGGCTTCGACATGGAAAGTAACCCAGTGAGGAAAAGAAATAAGGCAAGCATTCAAAAAGTTTCTCCTCAGTGAGCATTTGAGGTTCATTACTGTCTTAGTGTTGTCGGTTATCGTTCTAAAATGTCCCTGTGGAGAGACTTTTTGAACACCCAATATATATATATATATATATATATATATATATATATATATATATATATATATATATATATATATATATATATACACTTGGGATATTTCTGCAAGTGATATACCAGAGAATTTTACCTAAGAAGTATCACAGGGTTCTATCCCCTGGAGCGAATATCCCGAGAGATATTTTGTATGAAACAGCGACGTCTTTAAAACAAGCCACAGCTATCCTTCCTCAAATAGAGTTAGCCTTGTCTCTAAGGACATGGGATAGGATTGGATATGTTGCCGAGAGAGCCGTTACAACTCTGATCCCAGTGTGCTGAAAACATGTTCCCTGGTTCACCATTCCTTCTAGCAGCGCCATCTTGACAGATTTGCTTCAGGAGTTTTTGCTGGTTTTTCTAGCTTTTTTTTTTTTTGGAATGATTTTGAGACCAGGGATGCTTCTGCTTCTTTCTCATCGCTTAAGTTGTGTAACATTTTCTTTTGTGTTGGAGAATTTTGCGTCTCCACCCTTGTGTTTTTGTGTTGTGTGTCCGTTATTTGTCTGCAGCCGTCGCATGGCCGAGGCCGGCGGGTCATGTCTCCAAATCGCTCAGAATTGCATATTAACTCTTATCTAGTCTTTTAAAAGTGTGTTATATATATTCTTTTACAACTGTGGTATGATCATAGGTTAGACTTTTGCCAATATTTGCATGTTTGTCCTCTATCAGTCTTAACTTATGCCAACCCTTACTCTTAGCCCTTGGCAAGACTGTCTAATAAGTACATATGCACCCTCGCTTTCTACCATGTAACCTTATGGTTCTCGTGAGGCCGCATCCTCCTTTGCTACTTATACGTCATAGCAGAGAGCTGCAGCTCTGAAGGTAACCTGTGCGAGCAGTGGATGGTGTTTTACAGTTGTCTTTGGGTGACAGTATTTCACTTGCTACTTAGTCTTAGTGTCTGGCTATGCAGCACGGGTTGTGGGGACTTGTTCCCTGTGTTTACACTCTGTTGATTCCTTGGAACGAAACCAACCTTGTTCTAATATTGACAGGTAGATCTTCCTTTTGTGTTGCCTTACCCATTTACTAGGTTTCCTTTCTTAGATTTTGATATGTTGGCAGCCGGTTGTGAGGACTCTTTCTCTGTGCCTGCTTACTGTAGATCCCTTGGAACGACATATTAGTTCTAATACTACAGATAGGCCTTCCTGTCCTGCTGTTTCACTATTTTCTAAGTATCCCTTCCCTCCCTCTTGCCTTGCTAGTCTTTTTCTGCTTGCTGGGGAACATAGTCCCCTTCCAGTCCAGTTTTCCCTGATCCTCAGTTGCTATATAAATGGGCATGATAGCTTATGGATTATCTAGTCTGGCTCTGGGTGGACGAGTTATTGATCCTATCCTGGATTAATTCTCTTTGCCACCTGACAGACCACCCTTGGCGGGTCTAGTTGTCCCTTCCCCTTTCTACTTAAGCCATAAATTCTTCACAGTTCTTGGAACTACAATTCCTTTATCTAGTCTATATTCCCTAGCATCTGAGTATTCCTCATCCGCTATATAAGCTAGACGAGCTTGCACAGTAGGTGTTTTATGGCCTAACCCTATTTAAGCAAAGAAACTAGAACCCATCTCCTTTGTCACCGTAGCCGTTGCCTGGTCTTTGACTTCAGCTTCTCATCCTGAGCTATTTATCTCTTAGTGTGGAGTCTTGACTCCTTTGCCTGGTCGGAAGCTCCCTGGCTGAAGTACTTACCATTTGGCATGCTTCCAGTCCTGTCAGCTTGAGTTCTTCTAACTTTGGATGTGAGTAGGTTAGGGGTACCCCTCTCTCCTTTCATTAGAAGAGAGCCTCCCTACCTTGCCACCTCAGCTGCAGCCTTAGGCTAGTCACATGCATCTTTTTCCTCCTCCATATCTGAGAAACATTTTCCTCTAAAGTTGGTCGATTAGATACCTCCTAGTTGTCAGGATTTCCCCTGAATTTACAAATGCATAGTGTCCTGGCTGTATTATACAGCTCTCATTATTTTAAAGGGCCTCTCACCCTCCTCATGCTTTAATGTTAACAACTAGGGTCTTTGGCAGATTCATTTCTCTACTGCCTTCTATTAACCTGTACCTTTCCCCTTACCCACGGTCTGTTTCCTTATAGGATCGTCAACATTCTTGGTGACTAGACAATGCCACTGCCGCATTGTGTTGATAGTCTTATGAGTAATGAAAGGTCAGTTCATAGATCCATGGTTGCTAGGAATAGCTGCCGCCTTAGACACGGCTGCTTCTGCCTCAGGTGCTGCCATTGCTGGCTTAGGTAGGATGATATGCGAATTTACCACTTTAGATTGTCTAATAAACAGACTTTGAGGAAATGGTGTTCCACTGATGTGAACCTTTCACCCTATCCTACCACACTGTAGTCTTTATGGAATTCTGACCTGTTTGGCACGAGCTTCGTCTGTAGTGTAGCTTTAGTAAGTGTAAGTAGAAAATTTCTAATTTAGATATTGTTTTAAAAATTTTTCTTTTAAAAATGTTTTTCCTGTATTACATAGAATATGAAAAATTTTTTGATACATTATTTATCTTTACAGGTTTCTGTAGACATGGAGTGTGCTACAGTAACCTGCACCAGGCGGATCAAGGCCTTGTGGCCACAAAACTTGCAGGAAACATGCAGATTGCCATGTTTCCAAAGTGTCCTTTGCCATCTGGGAACCTACCAACCGCAGCGTGTGCAAGGACCTTATACTGGTTTCCACGCTACCAACATTTCCCAGGAAGAGAAAGCGTGAGGTCAGGAGACCATTAGACATTGGGTGACAGGGTTCCAGAAGAGCTCTTAATAAGATGCCCCTTACCTTTCTTCATTGAACTTAAGGACCTTCTCTTCCCCCAGGCCGAGGTGACTACTGTTTTCGGTCACCAGATACTCCCGCTGGTACAATTGGATCAGGTAGATAATGAAGTTTGGGACGCTCTTCAGGGGATAAGCCTGGAGGCTGACAACAAGTCAGCGACCTCTTCCATGACGTAAGAGAGGGAGAGGATCCTGCTGATTACAGAAGCCTCTGATGAGTCACTAGATGCCCATCAGGTAAGTATAGTGCCTAGTACTTCTTTGGCTCAGTCCCCCATCTATGTATCTGCCGCCCATGCCTCCACTTCTACTCCTGTTCCTACTCTGAATACACCTATATTCCCTGGTCACATAGAGTTTATGGCATCCATGAAGGCATTCATGGAAAATATCCATGCCAAACATAAAAGAGCTGAAGCATCCTTAGAGGAGAAGATAGAGGCTTTCCAGCAGGACCTAAGTCCAAGGCTCCACCAGCGTCGAGTCTTTCAGATTGCTCTTTGAAGAATCCTTGGTGTTATGCAGAGCATATGCCTCTGAGTGAGGGGTACCTCCACATTGGAGGAGGTATGAGATCTAAGCCTGTCTCTGACTGAGACTTCTACCCCTCCATTGATAATTATCCGTACTGCTACGGAAGGTTAAACTTGGAAGCGTCCATGAGGGATGATACGATCCCTAAGGAGATTATCATTCTGCAAGGCTCAAACCTTATTGGTAAGGGAGCTAAAGAGGGCCGAATTTAACAATAGTCAACTTTCTGCCTTCGTCAGAAAACAGGCCACTTTTGTTGCTCCCAAAGATACTGTCTTTCCTTTCTCCTCAAAAAGTTTAGAGGCTGTGAAGAAGGTAGTAATTGAAGGTAGACCACTGCCAGTGGTAGAAGAGGGCAAACCTGTCTGTATAGCCCTTCCTTATGACTCGAACAGTTGGAAAAATGTCAAGCATACCTTCACGGTTAGAAAACTGGATAGGGACATTGGAGGCAAACAATTCAATGAAAGGTTGCCTAGAATTGCCGAATTCTTATTGAAGGCAGAATTGGAAGCCAAAGAGAGGCTATCTGCTTCTTTGTCCCACAAATCCTATTTGGAAATGTTGATTGGGAACTACTCAAAATCAGACCTCTTCCCAGCCCTGGCAAAGACTCATCTGGCTACTTTCCATAGGGATCTGCATGCTTTCTTTTTAGCCAGAAGAGCCTGCGAATAACACATCCTAGCTGCAGCAACTATTAGACCTGAGCATAAAAAGTTGATTGACTCAAACATCTGAGGGAAAGATTTATTTCCTTAGAAAGTGGTCAAGGAGGTGATGGCTCAGGAAAATAAGAGTCTTATGTAAAAGTGGAGTATGTCCTCTAAGAGGAAATACACCCCCAGAGAAGGATCTCAACCCAAAAGCAAGTAGCCTAGGAGACCCCTCAAAGACTGGAAAAACTTTTCTGTCATGACAGCCTCAGTTGCCACGATCCTCCATACTGAGTACATGGTTTCCCAGCCACTATGACATTTCACCCAATCAGAGCTCAAAGGAAAAAGGTTAGTGGAAGAAGAAGGTCTGGAAGGGGCAGTCAATCTAGGGATCGAGGAAGTAGAGGCAAGGCATATGAAAAGGCAGGTCCTTCAAAACATCAATGAGGAGCTACCAGTAGAGGGGAAGACCTTATCTTTTCAGGGGATCAATGAGAGTTCGATCCTTGGGCTCACAGCATAGTCTCAAAAGGACTAGGCTTGAAATAGATACAGAAACCACTTCAGTTCAAGAGGTTCTTCCAACCCACAGCCCCATTCTTGGAGGGTCATGTACAAGATCTTTTCCGGAAGGGAGTTATCCGTTGTACAAAATCAATGATCTTTCATGGTTGGCTATTCTGCATACCAAAAATAGATTTGAACACTTTTAACTATTCTGGACTTGTCCTCACTAAACAAATTCATTCTTAACAAGTTCAAGATGCTAACTATCTAGCGGGCCTACACTGTCTCCATAGATCTTACTGACGTCTATTGGTATCTTAGGATTGGTCGGCGCTTCTCCTCCTACCTTGGTTTCAGACTGGCAAGAAAGGCCTACGTATTCAGAGCTATGCTACACAAAACTGTCGAGATCATTGTCCAACAACTCAGGAACAAAGGCCTTCAAGTGGTGGTATACTGAGACGACTGGTTAGTTTGGGCTGCAACAAAGTCGGAATGCCTTCTAGCAGATCTGGAAGTCAGGAAATTCCTACAATCTCTGGGCTTTTAAATCCACCTAGAAAAGTCCAGGATATCTCCAGCTCAAGAATTATAGTGGCTAAGGTTTCACTGGAATCTGAAGTCACACATCCTATCTCTACTGCAGAGCAAGAGAAAGGAAATGGCAAACTCTGTCAGGTGCCTACTTCGATAGAAAGTAATCACCAGACGTCAACAGGAAAGGGTCTTAGGATCGCTGCAGTTCGCTGCCATGACAGACCAAATTCTAAAAGCAAGACTCAGAGATGCCAACCAAGTCTGGAGAAGAAAGGCATAAAATGCTTGGAGAGATCTTCGCCACAAAACCCTGGCTTTACTGTGCAAACAGCTCAAGCCATGGTCCACTGCGAAGAGTGTGTTGACCCACATCCCTCTACAGTATCCTTCCCATTTTGCGGAAATTCACATGGACGCCTCGGAATAGGATTGGGGTGGGGGGGGGGGCATTCCTCCTCCAAGAAGATACTGGGCAAGTGGTCAGCCACATTTCAGAAATTCCACATAAACATTCTGGAAGCCATGGCAGTGTTTCTAACTCTGAGGAAACTGAACCTTTAGAAAAAATCGCACATCAAATTAATTCTCGACAGCTAGACGATAGTCCACTCCTTCAACAGACGGTTCAAGGTCTCCATAGATCAACAATGGTGATGGAATCAACCGATGGCAGTTGCCCAAGTAGTTAAGGATGCAAAGACGAAGAAACAATCGGGAAAGGACGACGAAGAAAATAAACCAGCTAACGTTTACACGATGGACAGGACACTCCCAAACCGCGTGGATGCCTTTAAATCGTATATTCATGAAAGTATGTTAGCCGCATTAGTTGTGAGTAAGCAAACCCCGGTCAAGATATTGCGCGACACAGTTTGTAACCATGGTGTAGTGATGTGAGGTGTACACTCATTGGTGGAACAGTCTCCCATACGAAACTTGGTCATTTTGAAGGGAATAGGAGGTGATGAGGTTACCCCTATTTGCCGTTTGCAACTGTCATGTGAGTTGGTAACAGGTCATTTTGATTTTGCAGTAAAGGATTCTTTGGCTGTCGAAGAAGTAGAAGTCCTGCTGGGTAATGGGGTTGGTGGAGCACCATTTGTGCCTTATCCCATTGTAACGGAGAAACCTTTGAAGTATAGTCCATCGACTGAACTCGAGAAGGACTAACGGTATTTGTTTCCCAGTTGTGTGACGACTAGGAGTATAACGAAGAAAGTGACTGCAAAAGAAGGCAGAGAAACTGAAGGAGGAATGAACTTGGAGGATTTATTTTCAGAAGAAGAGGATTCCCTTGATGGTACGGAAGAGGAGAGCTCCCGAATGAGGCCAAGAGAAGAGGAACGACACATGGGTGGATAGGAAGACAATGAAGCAAGTTATTTGGAAGAAATAGAAAACTCATCACTAGAAGTAGGACAAGTGAATAGGAAAAGGCTGATAGGATTGCAACAGAAGAATGCGACATTAACAGAGTTATTGTACCGTGTGGTGGATGAGACGGAGGTGCAGCAGTCTCTCACTTGTTATTATCTTAAGGATGGGTTGCTTATGAGGAAGCATAGACCTGCATATATCCCTGGGAATGCCGAATGGGGGATAAACCTTCAGATATTGATTTCCACACCGTTGAGATGACTGGTGATCCCCGTAGCGCATAAGACAGGGCATATGGTAATAAGGAAGATGACGAAGAGAATTATGAAACACTTTTTCTGGCCTGGCATGCATAAGGACATGTACCTTACAAGTACATTAAGAAAGCTCCTTTACGCCCGATTGAAGTGTGTAGAAAACCCTTCAGCAAGGTAATGATTGACATTGTGAGACCGTTGCCAAGGACGAAGAAAGGTCATGAATATATGTTAACCTTAATGTGTCCAGTGACGGGATACCCAGAAGCCATACCAGTCAGGAACACCAGTGCCAAAATAATTGCCGAGAAGTTACTAGACTTTTCTACCAGTTTGGTATTTCGGAAATCATTCAGTGACTGAGGAACAAATTTCACGCCAAAATTGTTTCAGGGCGTGATGAAACAATTGGATATGAAACAACTATCTACCGCTTATCACCCGGAGACCAAAGGTGCATTAGAGAGGTTTCATCAAACCCTTACCTTATTGCCTTATTTTTTGTTTGGGTTCCCCCAGGTCCCTCAGTGTGAGGCACCTCGTATATCCACCAGAGAGTTGCTAATGCATCTTCCGGTGTATTTTGCATCTTCCAGTCTTGGATGGTCTGGGATGCATCTTAGGTATTTATCGAGCTGATTCTTAAACACATCTACGCTCACTCCTGATATGTTTCTTAGATGAGCTGGCAGCACATTAAATAGTCGCTGCATTATCGATGCTGGTGCGTAGTGGATTAATGTCCTGTGCGCCTTTCTCAGTTTACCTGGAATGCTTTTTGGCACTATTAATCTACCTCGGCTTGCTCTTTCTGATATTTTAAGCTCCATGATGTTTTCAGCAATTCCTTCTATTTGCTTCCATGCTTGTATTATCATGTAGCGTTCTCTTCTCCTTTCTAGACTGTATAGTTTTAAAAACTGCAGTCTTTCCCAGTAGTCAAGGTCCTTAACTTCTTCTATTCTAGCAGTATAGGACCTTTGTACACTCTATTTGCGCAATATCCTTTTGGTAGTGTGGGTACCATATCACATTGCAGTACTCGAGTGTACTACGCACATAAGATTTGTAAAGCATTATCATGTGTTCAGCTTTTCTTGTTTTAAAGTGTCTGAATAACATTCCCATTTTTGCTTTACATTTAGCCAACAGTGTTGCTATTTGGTCGTTGCATAACATATTCCTATTTAAAATTACACTAAGGTCTTTAATTGCTTCCTTGTTTGTGATTGTCTCATTATTAGATCCCTTGTATGCATACACCATTCCTTCTCTGTTTCCATAATTTATTGATTCGAATTTATCGGAGTTAAATACCATCCTATTTATCTCCGCCCATTCATATATTTTGTTTAGATCTCTTTGTAGTGAGTTCCTATCTTCATCACAAGTAATTTCTCTACTTATTCTTGTGTCATCGGCGAAACTTCTCACTACGGAGTTTTCAACATCACAGTCTATGTCTGAGATCATAATAACAAATAGCAGTGCAGCTAATACCGTACCTTGGGGCACACCAGATATTACCTGGGCTTCATCTGATTTCTCGTCATTTGCAACCACTATCTGTTTTCTGTTTTGCAGGAATTCTTTTACCCATTTTCCTATCTTTCCCACAATATTATGCTTTCTCATTTTTTTCTCCAATATGTTATGGTCTACCTTGTCAAAGGCTTTTGCAAAATCTAGATAGATCACATCTGTGTCTTTTTCATTTATCATATTATTGTATATGTTTTCATAGTGTGCTATCAGTTGGGTCTGTGTACTTTTTCCAGGTACGAAACCGTGTTGACCCATATTAAACAAATTATTTTTGACCAAATGGTTCATTATTTTCTTTTTTATTACCCTCTCATACACTTTCATAATATGTGATGTTAGACTAACAGGTCTATAATTGCTTGCCTCTAGTCTTGATCCACTTTTGAAGATAGGGGTTATATAAGCTAATTCATGTTTAACATATATCTCGCTCATATCTATACTCTGTCTTAGCAGTATTGCAAGCGGCTTCGCGATAGTGTTTGCAGTTTTTTTTAACAAAATCGCTGGAACTCCATCTGGTCCGGCTGCCGATCCATTTTTAATTTCGTTTATAGCTGTGACAATATCTGCTTCATTAATATCTATATCCGTTAGATATTCGACATTTTCTTCTCTCATTTCTGTTTCATTATTCTCATTCGCAATTCTTGGCGTGAACTCACTCTTATATTTTTCTGCTAATATGTTGCATATTTCCTTTTTTTCATTCGTTAGCCGTCCTTCAATTCTTAGAGGGCCTATTTCTATTCTCCTTTTATTCATCTTTTTTGCATAGGAGTAAAGTACTTTGGGGTTTCTTTTTATATTTTGAAGTGTCCTTTCTTCTAAGTCCCTTTTTTCATTTTCTTTCGACTGTATAATCTTTTGTTCTGCATTTTCTATATTACATTTTATTTCCCTCATTTTCCACACATTTTTTTCTTTTGCAAGATTTTTCTTCCACTTTCTAATTTTCTGAAATAAGATCCTTCTGTCTCTTGGTATGCACGTCTTTTGTTTATTGTTTTTTTTCGGTACATATTTTTCAACAATTTTCTCCAGTATTTTGTACAGTATGTCCGTATTTACCTGTATATTATCACTTATAAATACATTTTTCCATTCTTTATTCAGTTCTTCATTTATTTCTGACCCTTTATATTCTTACTGTAAAAGTTATATTTTCCATATCCTTCCCAAAGTTTTGTGCTTTTATTAATTCTGTGATCACTTGCTTTGGAATGAACTATCAATTTTATGACATTGTGGTCTGAAATTCCCGTGTTATACACTATTATTTCTTTAACATAATTCACCTCATTCACAAATACTAGATCTAGGACCTTTTCCTTTCTTGTTGGAATGTGGTTTATTTGTTGCATATTATGTTCTAATAGCATATCTTGAAGCTTTTCAAATTGCCTCTTATCTTCTGCGCTACTATTACTCTCTTTTTTATATGTATACATACAACCACTTTCTTCTATCCGTTCTTTCCAATCCACGAAAGGAAAGTTAAAATCTCCAGATAGGAGTATATTCCAGTCTTTATGGTTTCTACATATATCATCTATTTTTTTCTATTATTATGTCAAACTCCTTAGTATTTGGGGATCTGTAAACTACAATATTCACTAGTTTTTCAAATTCAAATTCTACCGCAATCAATTCACATTCTGTGTTGCTGTATTTTTCACAGACTTTTCCTTGATTTATGTCTCTTCCATATATTGCGGTTCCCCCTTGACTCCTATTTTTTCTGTCTGATCTATAAGTTTGGAAACCCTTTATCTGGTCATCACTGCCAGTCTCTTGGGAATACCATGTTTCACTTATATTTAATATATCTATTTTTTCAATTTGGGTTAGTTCTTCTAGGAACTCTATTTTCCTTTTAGAGTTACTCGTGACTAAACCCTGTGCATTCATCACTATCATGGTTTGTGTTTCATTTCCATTATTTAATATTGGTAATAATATGGATTCTCCCATGCTTCCTTCCTGTTCTGATATGATGTTCTTTTCTTCATTTCTCGGAATTCTGCCATTAAAAAATCCAACTTTTCCATAATATTTGTTCTTTCGCCTTCATACTTATTTTTGTGTGTAAACCTGCAATTATCCCCATATCTGCACCAACCCCTGGCATTATATATGCATTCTTTGTAGTTGGGCTCTATTTGTGGAGATTTAGGTTGAAAGGCCTTTTTTGGTGCATAGTGCGGTATATACGCGGCCTGCTTTTTTGTTTCTTTTTTTGTTTCATTTTTGTTTTTCTTTTCAGTTTGCTGAGTTATCTTACTCTCATTCATAGTTGCAGGATGCATATATCGACATTTTTTGTTGAAACTGCATCCTTTTCCTTCTTTTAAGGTTTTGCATATTTTTGGATGGAGATCTCTGCATTCGTCTCCATATCCGTCTAAATACGCATATTTACCATATATTTCATAATTATGGCATATCTTTGGATGCTTGTAGTAGCATCTTTCGCCAAATTTGCATTTCCCTCTTTTCAGCCTATTACAGACTATATCTTTCTTTTCTTTTTTTTCTTGTTCTTGCTCTTCCCTAAAAGTATGTAGGTCCGGGTAGAGTCTCTTGGGTCTATTATTTGTTTCCATCTGATAATTTATTTCTTCATAAGTATGTTGTTGGATGGCATCATAAGTTATATCAATGATTTCCTCTGCATCCTTACACATATCCTGTTCATTTTTCTCTTCTTCTTCTTCTTCTTCTTCTTCTTCTTCTTCTTCTTCTTCTTCGACTAATTGCAGCTTTAGTCTCGACTTAATTATATTTTCTATCCAGACTAAGCATGTTGAGCAGAATACCTTTGTGTCTCTATTTTTTATTTTTTGCTGTATTTCAGCACATGTGGGGTGTGTTGGAACATTACAGGCATTACATTTTCTAATCAGTTGTTGAGGATTATTAATGGAATACCATATCTTACATGTATTACACCATTTTGGCATTCTTTTTCCCAATGCATCAATCAGCATATTCACCATATTGGACTTGTTATTGTTCTTTGATGGAATGTGTTGATTGATGTAGACTTTCTTTATAAGTCTCTTTAACACTTGGATTTTCTTTGGAATTTCTTCAATTATTTTACTGATGTTTTCCGCAGATTTGTTCCAGTCTATTGGATCATATTGTTTCAATATGTCTGCGAATATTTTTCCGTCACACTGGTTGGAGTTGTTAGTGACATCTGTCGTCAATCGGTCGAGCTCCTGTTTCGCCAACTCATGAAATTTGCCTTTGCTGACTCCAGCGATATCTCTCCACGAGTTGCCTGTGTTATACAATGCCATCTTGATCAGATTTTTATTAATTCACAAGATAACTATCCTATGCCGACGATTTATCTCACTTTTCTGCCCTCAAACTAATCACCGACTATTCACGAAAACTTGTAGCTATATTTACTCGATAGCCTTTTTGTTATCCGCTTTAAATCAGGATATTTTTAGGGACGCACAAGTGTTCACTTCACCGGCACACAAATACAACTCAGAGAGTATGTTAACAAAGTACTGCAACAAAACAGGAAATGAATGGGACATTGGACTCCGTTAATGTTATTTGAGGTACGCAATGCTTATCAAGAAAGCATGGGTTGTTGCCCTAATGAAATGGTGTTTGGACGAGAAGTACAAGAATTGATTAGAATGTTGGCAGAAAAATGGAAGAATCGAGAGGAAACTGATGGAGAATATGTCAAGAATATGAGGAAAAGGATCGGCGAGATAAGGAAATTTTCCTAGAAAACCTGAAAATGAGTCAAGGTAAAATGAAGGAAAGGTTTGATATGAAAAGTAACGACAGACAGTTTGCGAAGACAACAGGCTTTGGTTTTCTTATCGATAAGGAAATTCCCACCCACCAATAAGTTCAAACAACCATTCAGGATTTTGGAGAAGATCAGTGACCTGACCTTCGTTATAGAAATCCCAGGAAGAAGGAAAAGTAAAAGGAAAGTACACATTAAGATACTGAAACCATACTTAAACGAAAAAGAGACCGAAGCTTCACAGGTGTGCATGGCGCAAACCCTACCATCCACAGAAGATGACGACGGATATGAGGTAGGGCCTGTAAGCAAAGTGAATAATGCGTCTATCCTTCAGAACTTGGAAGAGAAATGAATTCATTTGAACCAGGCGCAGCAAGAGAAATTAAGCCAAATGATCGGATGTCCTGAAACGAACCAACTTGATGAAGCATGAGATACACCTTAAAATAATGGAAAGACTATCCAAACAACACGCTTATCAACAGTCGCCGTATCACCGAGAAGTGATGATAAAAGAAGAGGACTATTTGTTACAAAACGGATTAGCCGAACAAAGTTCTAGCCCTTACAGTTTTCCATTCTTGCTTATGAAAAAAACCAGATCGATCTTTCTGGATGTGTACGGACTACCGACAGTTGAATTTGATCAGTATGCCCGAAAATTATCCTTTGCCACTACTAGACTAACTACTCGACAACATCGGAGACAAGCGAGGTTCGTCTTCAAGATCGATTGTTAAAAGGTTATTACTAAATTCCTCTGGACGACAACGCAAAATTGTTATCAGCCTTTATAACCTCATTTGGGTTATATCAATACACCATCATGCCATTTAGTCTAATGAATGCCCCCGCTACCTTTCAAAGTGTGATGGATAACCTTCTTAGATCGATTGAAGGAGTAGGCGTATATCTCGACGATATTGTGATATATTCATCGACCTGGAAAGAACATCTCCAAATCCTGAAGAAGGTATTTCAAAAGCTGCCAGGAGCACATCTGACGATTAACCTGGAGAAGAGCGAATTTGGAAAGGAACAGTTTGGTACTTGGGATTTAAAGTAGGAAGAGGAAAAATTGGCCCGGTAGCCGCTAGCGTTGAAGGAATAAGGAAAGCCTCAACCTCCACAACAACAAAGCAATTAAAATTATTTTTAGGGATGTATGTAAATTTACGTTATTTTTAAGAATTAACTTTTTTATTGCACGTATTTTGTTATGAACTCTTATGTAATATCGCTTAGGTGTGCTATATCCCATACGGGATATGAACACGAGGGCTTATGTAATTTTTATGTTTTCACGAGGTATTACATCATGTCTATATTTCCATGTGGTTAGAAACTGTATGAACTTTCTCGAAATAGATTCACTCTCTTTTTTAATCTTTCGAGGAGTAGGTGGGCGGAGTTAGCTAAGAGAGGGTTGCTTTGCAAGCGAGGTTATTTCCCCAGTTCAATTTACTTAGTTGGCAACTTTGGCACCATAAGCACTGTCCCCCCAAGCTTCCAGACCCCTGACCTAGAAGGATCTAGAATAATTAAGTCAGTATATATACACCCCCTTAAATGCATAAACAGCAGAAGAGATCCAGCCTGTCTCTTTGAAAGAGCCAAAGTTTGTCAGTCTCTCTCCTCTTAAGTGCGTCAAGTGTATGCCCTCTCATGGTGATTAACGATTTCTATTCAACATACATCGTGTGTAGTGTGTTCAAACATTGACAATAAATTTTTGTAACTGGTTAATAGTGAAGTTTATTTATTTTGGCTTAACTGTTCGGTTACCTCACGTGATCCAAAACACGTAAGTGTATCAGCTATATGTATGTAAATTCCATTTAGTGTTTAATCGTTAGAGTGTTAAAGTGTTAACTATTTTCCTTTTATCATAACTAAATATTTTTATGAATTAATTTCCAGTGAAGCAAGTGATTCTTAATTTCTTCTAAGAATCTTTCTTATGACATATTCTAAGGTTTGTTCAGATTTAATATTTCAAGTAATTTAATTTTGGTGTTAATACTTTTTGCACTAGTGTTGTAACTTTTTATAGAAATATTTATTTTTGTAAAGTGTGTATTTTTCCGATCACCCATATTTCTCAACAGTGCTTGCTCGTAATGCATGACTAGAACCTAAGTAAGAGATTGTTTTTTAATAGTTCTTATAAAATAATCCTCCAGTTTTGTTTTGAGTGTATGTAAGAGACCTTTTGATATTCAGTGTTTTTATATATTGGCGTCTGGGAGTCGCATAATTTTTTCAGAGCTCGGGTATTAATTTTCAAGTATAACAGACTTATGTTCAAATAAATTGGTGAGTTTGGAGCTCGAAAGTTTATGTAATGTGCCAGCTGTAATATATATATATATATATATATATATATATATATATATATATATATATATATATATATATATATATTCTCGTATATTATATTATAAAAACAGTTTCTGAAGCTACAATACAAGAGCCAATCCTTATAATTTCATAACCAATTTTCATTATATTTCTATCTAAAAGTAAGTAATAAGACGATATCGATATCGTTCTGAATTATTCACCAACTTTTATATCTTGTAAATAACTGAAAAAATAAAACACTATACAAATTTGATGGAAAACGTCCATGTCTTACTAAATAATGGATCAGAGTATTGAGTGAGCATTATGTGGCTTTTGAATTAATATCGTCCTCTTTTCTTGCAACTATAAGAAGAGTAATAGAAACATTGCATACCTAAAAAATGGAATAAATGAAAGGCATATCTTTTTTTTTTTTTTTTGTAAATTTTAAGCCGGCCAATACTTTTTCTCGAAGAACTCAGAATACGAGTTTTAACGAAGAAATTCAAGAATAAGAAACTAACTCAAGAGATAGTTTTCTTCTCGGATGAACTCGATCTTTGGAAATTTGGATGGAAGTCTTTGATAAAAACAAACATGCATATCTGATAGCAGCGAAATTAATGGAATAAAAAAAATTATTTAAAAAAAGTCTACGTTACTTACACAATTTATTTCTCTTCAACATATAACCCAATTCCCAATTCCCTACGCCATTATAAAGCTTTAACCATTCATTTACTACTAATTCTACTAAATATAATAAACTTGATAGCTCGTGTATTTTATCCCGTTCATGGCTCGTGTATTTTTTCCTGTTTTTGAAAGGAATTCTCTCTCTTTCTCTCTCTCTCTCTCTCTCTCTCTCTCTCTCTCTCTCTCTCTCTCTCTCTCTCTCTCTCTCTCTCTCTCTCTCTCTAATATTTTCTTCGTGAGAAAAGATTCTGAAGTTCTGAAGTAAATAAACCAGGAGTCGAAACTAAAATTGACATGACAACTGTATGATTTCCGGCATCTTTTAGCTTTTCCAAACCACCAACTACCTAAGAAAACTAATAAACGCGCATTAGCCAATACTGCTCGAGTTCCCGGAGATCTAAGAGTTTGGTAACGTGGAAAACAGCCTTATTAGATGTACACCAACTTGAACATGACTCCATTATGGTAAGAATGATTAGTCGCTCGGTTCGAAACTTCGGGAAGAAATTGTGTCAAAAAACGTGATTGCCTGACAAGAATTTCACGAAATTTTCGAATGAATATTTGATAAAAAGTACATTTTTAGGAAAAAATAATATTGGTAACAAGAAAACAATAAAAGTTTTTATGCTTTTAGGCATGAAAATTATATTTATTATAAAAAACACAAAATATCATAATGTTTTTCAAGACTAAATATTTGCTAAGGTTTCGTATACATTTTCTTCGGAAATTTACACGAGGATATATTGAATTGAATTCCAATAATGATATTGATTATTTTGGCATTCTTGTTCATGACGAATGAAAGACTGAAAACTTTTTCCGAAAATAAAGAAACAAAAGACGTAAGATTTTTAAATTTTTAGGACAACATATTATTCTGACCATGACCTCAATTCTTTGAATCTACAATTTACTCTTGGCATGAAGAACCTATTTTCCGAAATTTATTTCTAATTAGGGCTCTCTCTCTCTCTCTCTCTCTCTCTCTCTCTCTCTCTCTCTCTCTCTCTCTCTCTCTCTCTCTCTCTGCCAGTTGCGTGTGTAGGAGGCTTATAAACTGCCTGTTTATCTGCGACTTGGAGAACAACGTCTTTTGTAATTAGTTCAGAAGCCTCTTCAGTTACCCATGAAATTAGTCATCAGATTTAAGGAACCGATTAAGTTCCAGGTTCTTGTGTTCCAATCTTGCTTTTATAGAATCAATAAAAAACTGATTATATATATATATATATATATAAATATATATATATATATATATATATATATATATATATATATATATATATATATGTATATATATATATATGTGTGTGTGCTTATATATATATATATATATATATATATATATGTATATATATATATTTATATATCTATATATATCTATATATATATATATATATATATATATATATATAGAGAGAGAGAGAGAGAGAGAGAGAGAGAGAGAGAGAGAGAGAGAGAGAGAGAGAGAGAGAGAGTGTCCCTGATGGCTAGGTTTAGGCTAAGATGTATAGGTTCGAATCTACGCCCAGCCAGAAGCTGATGTCATAAATGAATTTTCACTGGATATACATTCCCAAAGGTAGAATTCGATATTGAATGCCATTGTGGTTGATATATATATATATATATATATATATATATATATATATATATATATATATATATATATATATATATATATATATGATGTGTGTGTTAAGTTTCTATCCATGACGGTGGGAAATATTGATAATAATTGTAGGATGACAAAACAACCTGTGACTGGTACAGTTGGCATCATTAATTCTAGTACACTTCACGGGAAACTAAGGGGACATCTGGCAGCTGTACACTATACAAGGTAACGCTGTAATGGTTAGTAAAAGAGACACTGTTGTCAATACTGCCTGTAAAACAAAGTCGCTGAGCTTGTAAACACGTGATCAAGATCATTTTTATTAATTTTACGTAGTGCTGTAGAAAAATATTGTTATTTGCTTAACAGCATTTTGTGAAATTGATTAAAATGCTTTTGATCTCGTGTTTACAAGCTCAGCGGCTTCATAGAATCCTGATTTCTGGTTACGGCTCATTTTCTCTTTGCCTACACATAAACTGAATACTAAGGCCTATTCTTTACATATTCTCCCTTGTCCTCATACACCTGACAATACTAAGATTATTACCAAACAATACTTTTTTACTGCATTGTAATTATTCAGTGGTTACTTTCCTTTTAGGAAGGGTACAAGAGATTCCTCGGGTATTGTAAGCAGCTCTTCTCGGAGAAGGACACTCCAAAATCAGACCATAGTTCTCTAGTCTTAGGTAGTGCCATAACCTCTGTACCATGGTCTTCCGCTGTCTCGGGTTAGAGTTCTCTTGCTTAAGGGTACACTCAGGCACATTATTCTATCACATTTCTCTTCCTTTTGTTATTCTATGTTTTAATAATTTATACATGAAATATTTATTTTAATGCTGTTACTGTTGTTCATTACTTCTCTAGTAGTTTATTTACTTCCTCATTTCTTTTCCTCACTGGGTTATTTTTCCATGTTTGAGCTTTTCTAACTAAGCTTAGCAAGTAATAGTAATGGTAATAATAATAACAAAAGTACATCTTTCAAACTTCTACTTAGCTTATTTTATTATTATTATTATTATTATGATTATTATTATTATTATTATTATTATTATTATTATTAGTGAAGCTACAACCCTAGTTGGAAAAGCAGGATGCCATAAGCCCAAGGGCTCCAAAAGGGGAAAATAGCCCAGTGAGGAAAGGAAATAAGGAGATAAATAAACTACAAGAGAAGTAATGAACTGTGACGGGCCGAGAGAGGCTGTGACTAATAAGGCAGGATGAAAGCAACTGAGTAATTTTTTTACACAACGTCCGTTTATATATACATAAACTCCAGGCAACAAAGGACATAAAAACATAACAGGCAATTTCATGTTCAATCGAAAACCGGTGCTGTTAACAGTTAACGGTGAGAAAAACAGACATGTTTATTTAAGTCCCTATCAGTGCGAGGGGAGAGAGAAGAGACAAAGCATAATATATACCAAAAAAGAAAAATGTCGTTATTATGTACGATCCTGTGACACATGCTTGGTACAGAACAATATAGAATATTTCAAGAACATTAACATTAAAATGAATCTTTAATACATAAACTATGAAAACTTAAAAAATCAAGAGGAGGAGAAATAAGAGCGAAGTGTGCCCGAGTGTACCCTCAAGCAAGAGAACTCTATCCCAAGACAGTGTAAGACCATGATGCAAAGGCTATGGCACTACCAAAGATTAGAGAACAATGGCTTGATTTTGGAGTGCCCTCCTAGAAGAACTGCTTACCATAGCTGAAGAGTCTCTTCTACCCTTACCAAAAGGAAGGTAGTCACTGAACAATTGTAGTGCAGTAGTTAACCTCTTGAGTGAAAAGAATTGTTTGGTAATCTAAGTGTTATCAAGTGTATGGGGACAATGGAGAATGTGTAAAAAATAGGCCAGACTATTCGGTGTATGTGTAGGCAAAGGAAAATTGAGCCATAACCAGAGAGATGGATCCAATGTATTACTGCCTGGCCAGTCAAAAGACCCAATAACACTAGCGGTAGTATCTCAACGGGTGGTACTGGGGGAATAATCTAGAAGACTGTTTATGCAGGGTAGGGGGCAGGAAAAGTTCTTCTAGTATGTAGCTAGGTCCTTATATTGGGACCAAAGAAATCAGGCCAGGGAGAAAAAGCTAAATCCTTTGAAAAGCTAAATAATCCCCCCCAAAAATAAAACTAAACAATAAAAATAAAATAGAATAAAATATCCAAAAAAATTTAAAACTAAAAAATAAAACAAAATAAAAATGAAATTAAAGAAGCAGCAAGAGGGGCAGGAGAAGCAAAAGCAACATAAAAGATAAAAGTAAGAAAAAAAATAAAAATCCAAAAAAAAAAAGCAGCAGCAGCAATTGGAGGAGGAGAAGCACAAGCAGCAGCAGCAAAAGAGATAAAAAAAAATAGAAAAAAAAAAAAAAAAACTTGAAAGTCGAACCCCCCCCCCCCCCGGAAAAAAAGGCCGGAACAGCAGCCACATGAGGAGGAGGAGAAGGAACAGCAGCAAAAAAGGTAAACATAAAAATGACAGAAGAAAACTATAAAATGAAAGAAAATTAAAAAATCCCCCCCCCCAAAAAAAAGATGCAGCAGCCTCAATAGAAGGAGGAAAAGCAGCAGCGGCAGCAGCAAAAAAGAAAAAAAAAAGAAGAAAAACTATTTTAAAATTTAAAAAATGCCCCAAAAAACTAATAAATCCAAAAGAATAAAAAAGCAGCAGTAGCAACAAGAGGAGGAGTAGTAGCAGCAGCAACAAAAAAAGATAAACCCCTCCCCAAAAAATCCCCCCCAAAAAGAAAAAAATTAAAACTAAAAAAAATCCCCCCCCCCCAAAAAAAATGTAGCAGCAGCAGCAAGAGGGGAAGGAGAAGCAGCAGCACCAGGAGAAGCCACCACCACCACCACCACCACCAGCACCAGCACAAAAGATAAAATTTCCCCCAAAAAATCCCCAAAAATGAAAAATTGTAAAACTTAAAATCACTCAAAAAAAAAACTATATGAAAAAAAAAGTAGCAGCAGTGAAAAAGATATAATTCCAAAAAAAAAAAAAGTAGGAAAATAAAAAACCCCCATAAACTAAAAAATCCCCCTACCCCCCCCCCCCCCCCCTCTCCAAAAAAAAGTAGCAGCCACAGCAATAGGCGGAGTTGAAGTAGGAGGCGAAGAAGCAGCAGCAAAAAAGATGTAATTAAAAAAATTAATAAAGACAACTATAAAATCCCCAAAAAAATTCATAAACTAAAAAATCAAAAGAAAAAAAGAAAAAAAAAAAGGCAGCAGCAGCAGCCACAGGAGGAGGAGAAGGAGCAGCAGCAAACATGATGCAAATAAAAATGAATAAAAAAAACTATAAAGTCCCCCACAAAAAACTGAAAAATGGTGTAATGAGTAACGAGTGACTACTAATAGGCTACTTGGAGTAAGGGAAGTTGGCCGAAACCTTTTTCAGTATAAAGGGGCAACATCTGGCGCGTCGGAAAACCTCGTAAGTTCAATGCCCAGAACACTGAAAAAGGTTTCAAATTGCCTCTCTCTTTCATCCTAGTCAAATACAAGTCATCAATTATCACAAGACATTCATAATGTACTAGATCAGTCACGACTAACTACTAATAGTCTAGCTGGAGTAAGGAAAGTTGGCCGAAACCTATTTCAGTATAAAGGGACAATCTCTGGAACAGCGGAAAAAAACCGTAAGTTCAATGCCCAGAACACTGAAATAGATTTCAAATTATCTCTCTCCTTCCTCCTAGTAAAATGAAAGTCATCAATTATCATAAGACATTCATGATGTACTGATGAATTTCAAATGTTGTCATCAGTCACGACTTATTAGAAATATGCTAGCAGGAGTGAGGGAAGTTGGCCGAAACCTATTTCAGTATAAAGGGGCAACCTCTGGCGCGGTGGAAAAACCCGTATGTTCAATGCATAGAACACTGAAATAGGTTTCAATTTGCTTCTCTCTTTCATCCTCATCAAATACAAGACATCAATTATCATAAGACATTCATCATGTACAGTAATCCCTCACATATCGTGTTTAATGGGGACCAGAACCGACCGTGATAGGTGAAATACCGTGAAGTAGGTTCCCTCCCCATTTTTGGAATACGTAAATTTTTTTTGTGTACATGTACATGTATATATATATATGTATATATATATATATATATATATATATATATATATATATATATATATATAATAACAATAAGTGTATATTTATCATTAGAACATTAAAGGATCATGTGAATAAATATTGATAATATAAATTATATATTGTACATAAAATAAAGTACTGTACTCTATAAATACTGTATTATAAATACAGTATTTGATACATTATGTATACTGTATGTACATTTACATTTATACATAAATATATAAATAGTGTAAGTGTACATGTACATACATATGTAAATATGAATAGTGTACGTGTATATACTGTAGATATGTTTTTAGAACTCTTTTATTCTTATAACCAGATACATAACTCACCTCTAATAATGACGATGATCTTGATAAATGACGATGAAACACCTGTGCAGTATGATGAAGGTGAAGACGATGAAGATGATTTACTGCACAGGTTGATGAGAGGTTTGCTGCTCCTCTGGTAACGATTTATCGTCAGTTGACAGAGGCAGTGGATTGTCAACGACAGCTTCCAATAGAGCTGGAGAAACTGCAGGAGGCGGCATAGTGACTCGGTGGGAAGCCAGAGAGGCAGCAGGAGGAGTATCTGATGCTTCTGCAGAAGGTTTTTGGTGCACTAGGAACATTGTGATGAGAAGTGGTTGACGTTGTTTTTTCATCTGAGCATAGGTGCTACTGTACAACGCCATTACACCGTCAATACAGTTACTAAATTCGATGGCTCTGACCATATTATTGTCGATTTCCTGCGCCCTTTGTTGCAGAGCCCGTGCCATGTTGCAGAGCTCTTGCAGGTTGTCCAAGGTAAGGCCACGTTCTTCAGCTTTGTCGTCGTTGCCGACGTCGGCTGCCTCCTCTTCCTCACTCGCTGATCTTGTCATTTCGGCAAGGTCCTCATCGGTTAGGAGCTCCGAGTGGCACTCGATCAGTGAGTTAATATCAACCGTCGTCATGTCAGAGAAACCTTCGTTGGCTACTTAAAGTGCCAGCCTCACAGCCTTATCTACGGCGGAGTGGTGAACTTCGTCTGGCGTAAATCCCTCATAGTCATGAACAATGTCTGGCCACAATTTTCTCCAACTTGCATTCAATGTTTGCCTTTTCATCTTATTAAGAGCTTTCTGAATGCTGGCCAGGCACGTTGCAATGTTTTATTCCCGTCAATATCTCTAGAGGCTGAAGTCCTCGTCGCCTTCGTCGCTGGAGGCAATTAGGCCCTCCATCGTGGACCTCGTGTAGAGGGCCTTGAAGACCCGAATGACCCCCTGATCCATTGGTTGTATGAGGGAAGTGGTGTTGGGGGGCAGGAACTCCACTTGGACCCCATCATAATGGAGATCCGTTGCTCTTTCTCCTGCACAGTCCATCAAGAGGAGGACCTTAAAGGGCAGCCCATTCTCCGCGAGGCACAGCTTCACCTGTGGGATAAAGGAGTTCACGAACCAGTCGAGTAGATGGGCAGCAAGGCTTTGTTTTTGTTTTTCAAAGCCTGAGGATTCAATGACTTGTAAATTAAGCCAGGCTTGAGCATGAAACCCGCGGCATTCCCGCACATGAGGAGAGTGACGTGATCTTTGTGGGCCTTGAACCCTGGCTTCTTTACTATGTCCTTCTAAAGGAACGTCCGGGACGGCATCCTCTTACAGAAGAGACCAGTCTCATTCATATTGAACACCTGCTCCGGGAGATAGCCACCATCTTTGATTTATTTCGGGAACTAGTTCTCGACGTAACGAAGAGCTGCCTCTTGGTCTGCCGTGGCAGCCTCCCCATACAAAGGAAGGCTGCGAAGGCCAAACCTCCTTTTGAATTTCTCGAACTAACCCTTGCTGGCAAAAAAACCACGTTTTTCTCATGGGGCAGGATCATCTTCTTCGTCGTCATCATCACCTTCGTCGTCTTCGTTCGATTTTCCTTCAGGAACTAGGCTATTATACAGGGTTTTGGCTTTGGTTCGAATCATGTTGATATCGAGACTAATCTTCTTTTCCCGACAGTCCAATATCCACATTGATAATGCATTCTCCATTTGCACAATCGTCTTATCACGAGGAGTCACAACGCGCTTAGTGTCCTTGGAGAATGTTATTGAGGCAGTTTTACATATTTTCATTTCATCTTTTTTTATGTAGCGAACCGTCAATTCATCCACTCCGTAAATGCAGGCAACAGACGCATAGCTACTGCCTGCCTTAAGCATGTCCAATAATTTCACTTTCTCGTTCACCGTCATCATTTTTCTCTTCTTCTTGGGTTTACTAGAGGATGTAGAGGGTAGAGGACTTTTAGGAGCCTTTTTCGAAGGTGTCACAAGAACTATTTTACACTAAAATAGCACAAGAAAACCGCTTAAAGTTCCACGCGGCAAGATTAAGCAACACAAGCGAAGCGCGAGAGAACAATGAATACGGTCTCCCTTCGCGGGGCGCACGGCAGGGATAGATGCTGGGTGAAGCGTCTCGGTGGCTCGGCCAATCAGCTTGCGAGATTCTAGAGCTGAGATGGCCAGCGAATCAGAGAGGTGGATTTTGAGTTACACGTCGTCTCTGTGTTGATACCTGATGTTCTACTGTACTCTCCCTGCCTTCTGCTAGCGCCCGGGTAACTTTCGCACCACTGATGAATATTTTTTAAAATCCGGGATGCACTGAGGCCGCGAAACTTGAGCCGCGATATGGCGAGGGATTACTTTACTGATGAATTTCAAATGTTGTCATCAGTCATGACTGACTAGAAATAGGCTAGCTGGAGTGGGGGAAGATGGCTGAAACCTATTTCAGTATAAAGGGGCACCCTCTGGCGCGGCGAAAAACCCTAAAGTTCAATGCCCAGAACAATGAAATAGGTTTCAATTTGCCTCTCTCCTTCATCCTAGTCAAATACAAGTCTTCAATTTTCATAAGACATTCATGATGTACTGATGAATTTCAAATGTTGTCATCACTCACGACATTAGAAATAGGCTAGCTGGAGTGAAGGAAGGTGGCCAAAACCTATTCCAGTATAAAGGGGCAACCTCTGGTGCAGCGGAAAAACCCATAAGTTCAAAGCCCAGAACACTGAAATAGGTTTCAATTTGCTTTTCTCCTTCATCCTTGTCAAGTACAAGACGTGAATTATCATAAGACATTCATCATGTAATGATGAATTTCAAATGTTGTCATTAGTCACGACTGACTAGAAATAGGCTAGCTGGAGTGAGGGAAGTTGGCAGAAACCTATTTCAGTATAAATGGACCACCTCTGGTGCGGCGGCAAAACCTGTACGTTCAATGTCCAGAACACTGAAATAGGTTTCAAATTGCTTCCCTCTTTCATCCTAGTCAAATACAAGTCATCAATTATCATAAAACATTCACGATGTACAAATGAATTTCAAATGTTGTCATCAGTCATGACTGACTCAAAATAGGCTAGCTG
>NC_090759.1:12079683-12117183 GCF_036898095.1 Palaemon carinicauda | reverse complement strand
CCTGGTGAATGGGAGTTAGGAGTGTTGGTGAAAATAGCTAAAAAGGGAGACCTGACTGATTGCAATAATTACAGAGGTATAACACTTACTTCAGTTGATATGAAAATACATAGTATGCATATTATTAAAAGATTGGAGAGAAAGATTGATGCAAAGCTGAGAGATGAACAAGCAGGATTTAGAAAAGGTAAAAGTTGCACTGACCAAATTTCATTTTGAGACATGTTGTACAGCTATGCGTAGAATATAGAAATCCCCTTTTGATGTTATTTGTGGACTATGAAAAAGCTTTTGATAGTGTGCACCGGCCAATTTTGTGGAGAGTCCTGCGTTATTATGGAATTCCTCTTAAATATGTAAATTTGATTTAGCAGACCTAGAGTATGCTGATGATGCTGTCCTGGTTAGCAGAAAGCCATAGGATTTGCAATGCTTGCTTACCAGAATGCATGAAAAATCACACGAGGTGGAGCTGAATATAAATAGAAGAAAGACAGAGATGATGTGAACGGAGTATGCAATGGTAGATGAAATATCATTGGAAGAAGAAAGGATTAGTGAGGTGGAATCATTTAAGTATTTAGGAACCATGATTTTCAATACAGGGTCTTTAGAATTAGAGTTTAGTGAAAGATTGAAAAAAGCAAATCAGACAATGGCTAGGTTAAGTAAAATTTAGAAATCAAATCGCCTAAAATTTCATATAAAAATCAGACTATTAATGAATCAATGTGATTTCCCTCACGAAGAATTATCGGGAAATAAAACTTTTCTGCGTTTGTATGTATTAGTACAAATAAGACAATGAATACACCTCGGTTGTGTGTGTGTTTGTTAACATACATCTCTTTCCGGATATGTTTTGATACAACCTATATATATATATATATATATATATATATATATATATATATATATATATATATATATATATATATATATATATATTCATACATACAAACATACATACAAACATACATACATATATATGTATGAGAACTGTATTTTGTATGATAGTTCAAAGAATCAGTCTAAATAAATACATGCATACTTAAAAAACGGTTTCTTTTGTATAAAAATAGGTAAATAAAGAAATATATAAAACTAGAGATATGAATATCCAAGAATTCTATTTGTATATTTAGATGAAGCATGTGGTTTTCTAATAATCAGAGGGTACTGTGTTAATGAGTAGTATATCTGACCAATTCTATTCATATTCATTTTGTGGAAGTTATTCATATCTATAAATAGAATATTTACATTGAGGATTATATATATTTCTTTCATTGGCGTCGCGAAGGAGGGGGCGGGGGGGGGGGGTTGATATATGTTTCCGGCCGCAGCATTGAGGGGGGTGCCAAATCTTTGTGGGGGAAATTGTGGGCTGAAACTAGTAATCTAGAATCTTAGTTTTATGAATTCGTAGTAAGCCTATATATTTTATATTCTTAATGAAGATTGACTTCCTTCAATCATTATATATATACATATACTGTATATATATATTATGACGAATACACAATTCTTATTTTGCCATGTGCTATGGAAGGATCTCGAAAATCCTAGTGTTAGATCATATCTTTTTTTTTTCCGAGAACGGTGAGTGGGTGGAGCAGCTGAAAGGGAGAGTTGCCTGAAACCCAGGTTTGTCCCTTGACATTTTTATCTAGATAGTAACTCTGGCATTGCTAGGTGCCGGCCCAAGCCACGAGAATTATCGATTAGAAATTTCTGGAAGTAGCTAAGTTTCTTATATAAACAACCCCAGGGATGCATAGATCTGATAGAGAATTCCAGCCTTAAGTCATAGCCATCTCCCCCTCTCTCTCACACGCCTCTCGTACTAGATCGGTGTATTGTTATAATAGTGTTCAGTGAAATCTCAAAGTTTTGGTGTGACAGGTTTTTGTAAACATAGTGAGTATTTATAAAGGAATTCTCTTAGAGTTTTAGTAACTGGCCTTGTAAAAACGCGAAAGGTCATTTGGCTATCTATTTTCATTAAGTATCAAACATAAATATTGTTTCAAGTGAAACAAGTGATTGTATAATTTTCATAAGTATTATTTATTTTGTCTTAGTCTAAGGTTTTATGCAGATTTCATATTTCGAGTCAAGTTATTATATAATTTTCAGAGCGTAACATTTTTGTCTTAATCTAAGTTTTGTTCAGACTTAATATTTTGAGTGATTTATTTGTTTTATGTAAATTCTTTTCAAAGTGTTGTAATTTATATAGAATATATTAATTTTTGTAAAGAGTGTATTTTTTAAATCAACAGTGTTTATTTCATACTCGCTCGTATCCTGTTAATGAATCGTTGTAAGAGGTGGTTTTAAATGGTTCTTAAGAATAGTTACGCAGTTTTGTTTTGAGTGTACTTAAGAGCCCTTTGGATATTCAGTATTTTATATGTTGCTGTCTAGGAGCTATTTAACTGTCTCAGAGCTCGGGTATTGATATTTTCAAGTGTAACAGCTTTAATGTAAAAACAAAGAGGTGATTTTGGAACTCGAGAGGTTGTATAGATTGCCTGCTGTAATATGTATGTAATATCATATTTTGGTTCACAGACAAGGGACCATCATTTAATAATATATATATATATATATATATATATATATATATATATATATAAATGTGTATATATATATGTATAAATGTATATATATAGTGTATATATATATATATACTATATATACTGTATATATATATATATATATATATATATATATATATACATATATATATATATATACTATATATATATATATATATATATATATATATATATATATATATATATATACTGTATATATATATATATATATTTCAAATAAGCCATATATATTAATACATTGAAGTCTGGATTCTCTTAATGACCTCGGGATCACAGCCCCAGGCGAAATCACTCAAATATATTAATACATTAAAGTCTGGATTCTCTTAACGACCTTGGGATCAGAGCCCTAGGCGAAATCACTCAAAGACTATAGTATCAGACCGGGCGGGATTTGAACCCTGGTCCAGGATACCTGTATGCCAGTGACCATTTGAACCCTGGTCCAGGATACCTGTATGCCAGTGACCATGCCACTTAGCCCTGGACCAGGGTTCAAATCCTGCCCGGTTTGATACTATAGTCTTTGAGTGATTTCGCCTGGGGCTCTGATCCCGAGGTCGTTAAGAGAATCCAGACTTTAATGTATTAATATATATGTTTTATTTGAAATATGAAAAACACGTTTAAATGTGTAAAAAATTATCATATATATATATATATATATATATATATATATATATATATATATATATATATATGTGTGTGTGTGTGTGTGTGTGTGTGTGTGTATTTAAATGTAAGCATTATGCGCTCACTTCTATAGACTACTATCAAATAGATTACTAGCCTAGTACTTTTAAAACACCATGATAGCCTTAGCCTACAAATTTCTTATTATACTAGTCAATAAAAATCAAGGCTACCATGGAATAAAAACTATTAATGATATACTAGACTACCAAAATCTTACTTTAAAACAAAAGATAGCCTATCAGAGCTATTATTTCGAAGGAAATTATGCTATCCTTGTATTATTAGTAAATAAATAGTTGGCTATTCAAGAAAATTCATAAACAATTTTTACAGAGCTATTATAACGTTTTACAGAATGTTAGGTTTAAGTTCTATGCTTAAGGACACTCAGAAAAATGTATTGACTTTTTCCCCCACGAAATATATGTATAGAAACTATCTCTTCCTCTTCATTCCATTAAATAGAGTTTCTGTGAAAAAAAAGACTTTAGAAAATACTGCATAAGTTTGTGATCTGACAAACTTCAATGGCTTGTATATCTTTACAATCTTAAGTGCTTCGTTCTTTTTTTAGTCTATTTACCTGTCAAAAGTGAAGCGATTTGGTTTTATGCTTATTTTTTTTTTTCAAGTTTTTCCCTCAAAAGAGACCGTCAGCCATTGTTCCTCACTAGAGGTTGGGGGAACTTTTAGCAGTTGGAAAACGTCTCCCCTTCCCACCAAGAAATATCATTGCGCATGAAAATAGTCGGAGACATCGTGATTCTTTCACAAGAATCAAGGAAATAGCTGGGCACCTTGTTGAAAAGGAAGGACTAATTGACAGATTGCAAAAGAGAAGGAAAAGTGGCGACAATCCTCGAAAATTCTACACTTTATTTGAGATGTCAGAACTAAATTTAGCATTGAGAGGTCACTTAGACAATATACCTGGTAATCTGTACTCAAACATGAAAATAATATCATAAATTTCAGAGACCCTTTATAACTGATCCCGGAGTCCGATCCTTAAAAAAACACGCGCACACGCACACACACACGACTATTCCTGTCAAAATCTATTTTCCTCTTCATATTTGTTTGATGAAATTCAACACGAATTCATCGAAATTATTGCATCTACTGTTAGAAGCACGGTATATTGAATGACTTTCAAAGTGTTAAATATTACGTCACAATGCTTTATTTAACTCCAGATTCTGCTCACAAGGAACAAATGTCAGAGATCAGAAGATATGTAGAAATAAACTAAGTAAAAAACACAGTTCGTGTGAAAGAAAATTTCCTTGTATTTATTCAAGTGCGCCAAAAGGGTGCAGCAAGTACGGTACCAAATTTGGAACATTTGCAAATAATCTTCTCATATTTTGCCAATTTAATGAAACAGCTTGAAACTGTGAACACTAAGTCAAATTTGTGAACTGCTACAATAACGTATTAAATTTGGTTGTGGTTCATTCTGCAGTTCATGAGATGGTGATGGCCACATTTTTCGGAATTGTGTGGGAAGTATGTTTCCTATTCAAGGTTGACCTATTTAATGGAGAGACTGAGGATTTTGACAATATTTGTTATGGCTAGATCTGAAACACAACGGAGTGCTAGATCTGATAAAGTTCGACCCATACATGAACATGTGGGGGGATTTGGTCCAACTTTTAGAAACCATCGGAAGTGATTTGAATTGTAAAAAAGAAAAAATACCAGAATGGAAACAATACAGCTATTGAGAAGAATATTCAAATTTATTATGTCTTTGCTGCTCTCTGTTTCTGGAACATGTTACTTACCAAAATGGGTTTCCTTGAAGGAGCACAAGATATCTAGGCTTTGCGGGTTAATTTCCTTGCTAATTGGAAGGAAATCTACCAGCCATCTACCAAAAAGCAAAGGAAAACTATCAGGCTTTGGAAGTAATAATTAACTGACGACGTAAATTTGACTGGTGATTATGTAAGCCTCCCAGCAGAAATGAGATGCAACTTCTTCAAAAGTTGTTATTGACAATGCAGAATGAAATAGACGAACGGTTCATCAGTTTGTGTTACTTGGATTCAAAGTTTGGATTTGTTTTGGGTATTGAGGAGTTTCCATCGACAATTAATAAAGTATACAGCAAATAAAGGTGAATCAACGTGAAAAGTTTCTATGACACTAATTTGGATGGCTTGGAACTGTTCAGCAAAATTGTAGTTTAAAGAATGCTGCTTAAGACATGAGATGATGTTCTGATATAGCCTAAAGGAATTGTTTGGTTTCATTATACAATATGGAGATGAACTTGTCTTCCCAAACATTCGAATTAGGCTGACCATAGCAGTATCAATTGCTAGCTGTGAGTGATCATTTAGTAAATCAAATCTTATCGTCCGACATCTATAGGGCAAGAAAGGTTATTTGCTTTAACTCTATTAAGTGTAGAGCAAGAGGGGCAAAAACAAAATAAACTTTGATGACGTGATAGATTAATTTGTATTTATGAAAGCTAGAAAAATGAAACTGTAAATCTATTGTATTTTGCAATAACAACTAATGTCCTAAAATTCATTGTCAGTCATTTCTAATATCAATATCCGTCTATAAGTTTTACCCTCTAATAGCTTTATACCGTTTATCTCCTTACATATGGTTGAGCCTTAGCATACAACACTTAAAAACCTTTTTTCTTCATTAATTTGAAGCATGATAATAAAGCACTCTCTGTAAATAAGATAATGATATGTTAGTGAACTGTTCTTATCCCTTTCCTTTTCAAGCATTTTAACTATTCAGTCTTTACCTCAAATCCATTTTTCAGTATCAACTTTTATACTGGCAATAAATTGTACATCCTTATTTTTTTTCTAGCCATGTGCATGCAATTTGTCATTTGTCTTTGATTATTAAGAGATGCCTTTCAATTTGATGATTTCCTATAGTCTACATTTGATTTATCTTATCAACATTTTGAAATTTATTTATGATGGCTAATATATATTGATTATATCTTGGTTTTTTTTTTTTTTTTTTTTTTTTTTTTTTTTTTTTTTTTTTTTGGTAAAGCAAACTATTTCAGTTTGGGTGTTTGTTTTGTGTTCCTTCATTCCAGGATAGTTTTATGATGCAAATGAGAATATTTTATTTTTAACACAATACATCTGAAATAATGATAAGAAACATTTTTCGGCTAAGACTAATACTTAAAGGAAAAGAGCCTTCCAAACCTTTGGGGCGCCATAATAAAAAGGTTGATTTACCCCACAGAGGAATTGACAAAATGTAATCCAATTATCGATATAAATAACTTCTACAAAAGGAATATAAATAGAATTGTTCAGATATACCACTCCTTTACGCATAGTCACCTCAGGTTATTGGAAAATACTATTGTTCCAAAAGGGTATGTGAACATGTTTGTGGGTTGGATGTGTGGGTGAGTTTGGTTGTGTATTTCTTGAGTAAAAGACAATAGAACAGCTGAAGACTAATTTTATCTAATGAGAGAGAGAGAGAGAGAGAGAGAGAGAGAGAGAGAGAGAGAGAGAGAGAGAGAGAGAGAGAGAGAGAGAGAGAGAGAGAGACTGACTTTATTAAGAACACGTTACGATTGAAATGTCATACTCTCAGTATCTCTCTAATTAAAAAGATGACATTGCCTATATACGCACAAAACTATGAAAAAACACTTTGGTAAAATGCGTTTGAAACAGCAAGCGCCTGAGAGCACAAATTTTCTCCCAATTCTGAAGTCTTGCTAAAGAGGTTTCGAAGGCGGTGTCTCTCCTCGTGTCTCAAACGTTTTCCTCGGCCAGGAAACGTTCCTTTGATAGCGCCGCCTATCATCGAAGAAGGTTCCTCTGTCGGAGTCAAAAGATGTTGGCCTGACTTCTCTTTCACTAGGAAAACCTGAAGTCACTTAATTGGACGGGGTTTCATTGCGCATTTCAATGCATTTTCTCGTGAGGAGGAAGCTTATAGATCAGGACAGGATTTTTTGAAAGAGCTCTCTCTCTCTCTCTCTCTCTCTCTCTCTCTCTCTCTCTCTCTCTCTCTCTCTCTCTCTCTCTCTCTCATTATAGGAGCGTTTCTTTCTCTCCATGATTAATTAGATCTGTATCTCCCTTGTTCTCTCTACCTTTCATAATTCTCTCTTCCCTCTCTCGATTCATTCATTACAATACCGGTTCTCCCCTCACTCGCTCGATAACAAAACTACCAAAAGGCTTAATCAAAGGAAGGAAAATCAAATGCATAAGAACATTTCCACGATTTTACCCTTTTACAAATTTCCCTTTGAGAGAAAACCAATCCATTTCCTTGTCATTCAATACTGTGGTTACGGATAAATTCAACATCGAAGTTTGCAATCAACATTGCTTCAATATCGGGCTTACATAGCTCACAGCGGAGGTACAGTTGCCAGGAATACATTTTATGCTGTCGTTTTTTTTACAGAGATCGTGTCACATACGTTTTGTGAAATTTATCTTTGTACCCATCGGTAATTGCAGAAAAAAAAATCGAATTATATGATACTAGTGTATGCGACTCGTTAAAACTAACAGTTAGTAATAAGATAGATATACACGCTCACGCACACACAAATTCAATCCTTCCCACCCCTTCATCTTTAATAACTACAACACGGTAGTTATGGTTTCCAAGTGTACCTCTCTGAGTACCTTCTTACCCGGGGATGGGGAGAGACCAAGTAGTTATATGTTTGAGATATATATATATATATATATATATATATATATAATTATATATATATATATATATATATATATATATATATATATATACTGTATATATATATATATATATGTATATATATATATATATATATATATGTATATATATATATATATATATATTAATATTACAAGCTAAACTACAATCCTTGTTGGAAAATCAAGATACTATACCCCCAAGGGCTCCAACAGTGCGGAAAGGAAACAAGGAAATGAATAAAATACAAGAGAAATAAAATAATATAATCAAAATGATATATTTTAAGAACTAACATTAAGTTTGATATTTCAACATAAACTATAAAAACTTAAAAAAAAAACAAGAGAAAGAGAAATAAGATAAAACAGCGTGCCCGAGTGTACCCTCAAGCAAGGGAACTCTAATCCAAGAAAGTGGAAGTCCATGGTACAGAGGCTATGGCACTACCCAAGACTAATTACAGAACAATGGTTTGATTTTGGAGTGTCCTTCTCCTAGAAGAGCTGATTACCACAGCTAAAGGGTCTCTTCTACCCTTACCAAGAGGAATGTAGCTAGTGAACAATTACAGAGCAGTAGTTAACCCTTTGAACAAAGAAGAATTGTTTGACAATCTCAGTGTTGTCAAGTGTTTGAGGAGAGAGGAGAATGTTGAAAGAATAGGCCAGACTATTCGGTGTATGTGTAATTAAAGACAGACTGAGCCATAACGAGAGAAAGGGATTCAATGTAGTACTGTCTAGCCAGTCAAAGGACTCAATACCTCTAGCGGTAGTATCTCAACGGGTGGCTGATGCCCTGGACAACCTACTACCCTTACTTCTAGCGGTAATATCTCAACGGGTGGCTGGTGCCCTGGCCAGCCTACTACCTTATATATATATGTATATATATATATATATATATATATATATGTATATATTATATATATATATATATATATATATATATATATATATACTGTATATACACAGGCACTTGCTCTTTATTAAATAGGGGAGATTTAATGCAGAATTTGATGAAATTTACCTTTATCAATTTTCACCCCGGTAAAATATTATGTATTACAAATCCCTACCCGGTATCAGTTGCACGTGACCAGCAATCACATGTCAATACAATAATACCTTTGAATGATCGGAATGAATGGGCGTTATACACGAGATCTTTTTTCCCACATTTTTTCATCTGAATGCAGATAAACAATCCGCGCAAATAATTTGATTCATGTAAATGTTCATTATTTTACAATGCAGAAGTTCGTACGTTTAAAGTGTTGGAACTTTTAATGGAATTTTTTAATTGTATTACTGATAATGAATGACATTTATGTTTTCCATTAGTAAAAACCAATTTCAGAAAATAATTCTCCTTACAAAAAAGAAAAAAAATGTTTTATAATGAAAGCCGACAGAAATATATTCACTCACTAAATATAAATATCATTTGGGAAATCTCCGTTGAATAAATTACTCATTAATGTAGATATCATTTGGGAATTCCCTAATAAATAAATATAATACTCAACATTACGATTTTCAGTTCAGAAAAGTATCAAATCTTTATTCATACTGGTATTTATTTAGTAACGAACCAATAAATGCTATTAAAACTCCAGTGACCGTTTATCATGAGCTAATAAAAAGTTCCTTGGCTTTCAGGTTTTATCCAAACGGCATCTTGTCGTCTATTGCTTGTCCCAAAAGATCATATAAACTAATGACTATCAGTAAATAATGAAATATTTCTATATGTAAACTAAAGACCTGAAACAACAATGCACGACCTTTTGTTACTAGTATCACAGCCTCTGTTCACGAGACAGCGTGTCGCCTTAATTAACACAATAAGAAGGGCATAATAATTTATACGAACTTGAGCACCGAGGCTTGTCAAATACTTAGAACGGCCAAGTGAAGCATTATTTCAATAATTAGCTAATAGTGAAATATCACATTATCATTTATATTATTATTATCTTTATTATTATTATTATCATTATTATTAGTAGTAGCATATTATTATTATTATTATTATTATTATTATTATTATTATTATTATTATTATGATGATTATTAATATTAGCTTCGCTACAACCCTATTTGGAAAAGCAGGATGCTGTAACTACAAAGGCTAAAATAGGCAAAATGGCCCAGTCATGAAAGGAAATGAAGAAGCAGATAGCATAGTGCGCATGAGTGCGCCCTCAAGCAAGACAACTCTACCCCAAGACAGTGGAAGACCATGTTACAGAGGTTATGGCACTACCCAAGACTAGAGAACAATGGTTTGATTTTGGGGTGTCCCTCTCTTAGAAGAGCTGCCTGCCATAGCTAAAGAGTCTCTTCTACATTTACCAAGAGGAGAGGAAAGTAGCCAATAAAGAACTGGGCCAAAAATAGTTAAGATAATCAGCAATTTTATTGAATAGTGTTAAGAGATCCTTTGTTTTCTGTGCCAACAACAGAAGCTCCAAAATAACAACCAAATGAACACGAATCGAATAATACATCACCAAAATAACATTATGGATAACTTTCAACCTTAAGTTTCTCAAAGGAAACTCAATCAAAGGCAGCATTAAATCCAATTAATGTATTTTGAACTCATTCATTGTTGAGGGTTTATGGTGGCCTATTGGAAACGTCCCTGTTGATCTGTCTGGCTGGGGTACGAGTCCCGCCCAAGCCAGATACTTTCTTGTAGTGTCTGCAACGTCACCATCTTTGTGAGCTACGTTGGGAGAGGAGTTTGGTGGTGCCTGTCTACCTGCTGAGTTATCAGCAGACATTGTCTAGCCCCCCCAAGACCTAGCTTGGGTGGTGACGGGCTTTGGGCGCTGATCATATGTGTATATGGTCAGTTCCTAGGAGGTTGTCCTACAACATAGGCCATTGTCACTGTCCCTTGCCTCTGCCATTTATGAGTGGCCTTTGAATCTTTAAAAGGAAGTCTCTTAAATATAAAAGTTGCAAGTATCTGTACGTTTCCTGAATGCAAAATGGCTATCCAAAGACGAGGATCTGAATGCAAGTTATTTATATAAAGATCTAAAAATAAACCTTTCTGTAATGATTCAAGGCGATAGATGTAATCAGTATTTACATCATTTTTGTATTTTGTATTTTCAAAATACAATATCCACCAGCCTGAGAAAAAGCTGTTTGGATAAAATCCCCGAGGAAACGTGTTGAGTTTGAGAAAAGGAAACACATTTATTTACGGTATTTATTAAGAAAGGAAGAAAAAGAAAGAACACTTTCAGAACTCACTACTCCAACTGTCTACATCCTATACTAGAGTACACAATCCGTTAAAAAAGACGGCTAATCATTTAGATAGATATGTACACACGCACGCACATTGATTCAACCCCTCCCACCCATTCCCCTTTCCTCTCGAAGTACCCCCCTCTCACCAAAGTATGACTACTCCCCCTTCCCCTACCCGAGTGACCAGGAGACACCAAGTAGTTACACGTCTGGCAATGACGCTGAGTGTGACTGGATTTTATATATGTATATATACATATATATACATATATATATATATATACAAAAACATATATATATATATATATATATATATATATATATATATATACAAATACATATATGTATATATACATATATATATATATATATATATATATATATATATATATATATATATACACATATACATATGCATATACATATATATGAATGTACACACACACACATACAGTATATATATATATATATATATATATATATATTTATATATATATATATTTATATATATATATATATACATATATATATATATATATATGCATATATATATATGTATATATATATGTATATATATAAATACATGTATATATACATATTCATATATATACATTTATATATATTTATATATATATATATATATATATATATATATATATACATATATATATATATATATATATATATATACACTTGCTCTTTATTATATAGGTGATATTATCGATGAACTTTTGAGTGCAGAGATTGATTACAGCCAGTGACTGTATGCAAAATACAGCACCTGTCTTTGGAAGAACCAACCACCAGGTTTGCTTGTTTGCCAAGAATGTCTCTCAATTCTTCAATTCTGTTATATTATGAATTTAAATTTTGTTTTTATCCACTTTCCAATTTTGCATATTGATTTCCATAATTTTTTTATTAATTTATGTTGAATACATTACTGAATATGTCACTGGTCATGAAGATAATTTTGCTTTGTAAATACCCTCTGAAATCACAATTGACTGGAAGACTCCAGCCAATAGGAAGACAGCTTCTAAGTATCTTAGCCAAAGAATGAAAGTTTAAGCCAATGAGAGACCCGCTTACAAAGGGGTTCTGTTGGAGCCCTTTGATTGGCTGAGGGAATTCCGTGGTTTTCAGATCATTTCCCTACGAGTCGTGAAGGTGTGAAGGTCAGTTGAGTGTTGGTTCATGAAATTGATTTTGGAATCTAGATGTACATTAATTGATAGGATTATACATTGCAGTTTTCAAATTAGAGAAAAAGTAGACAATTTATTTGTTATTAAGAAGACGTTGGTTTGATTAAAATGCCCAAAATATGATGAAAATTGGCCAAACCCTAGACATAATTAAAGACATGTCTGAAACCTTTGTCCGGCTGTGCTTATATATACTGTATAAACAAACGCAGCCGTTTCTAGTCCACTCCTGGACAAAGGTTTCAGACATGTCTTTATTCATGTCTGGGGTTTGGTCAGTTTCTATCATCGTGCTGGCCAGTGCCGATTGGTGATAGATTTTTGTCTGCTCGTTGACAGCAAACCAACCTAGTATAGGTGTCCCTGATCAGTACAGCTTTGCTGGTCATAATACGCAAACCTTTTCACCAGGTTAAGGTGTCCTTACTCTGAAAGGGTTGCTTCGATTATGTCTTGTGTGAAGTCATTGGAACATCGTAACCTATTTTAGGAGGTCAAAGACAGGCTATGAAATACTTGAATTTAGCGTTTAATATATATTACTGGAAAGATAGTCACCGCTGGGAGGGGGGGAGGGGCATAGAATATATACTTGTCATTAAGGTGTGACTGACAGGCGAGTTGATAGTTATACCAAGTGGCCCACGAAATTTAACTGTTGATTTATCTATGAATAATGCTGGTTAGAGTTGAAGTTATATATTTTGTTTTGCCTTTTCAAATTGTAAAATATCATTGCGCGCTCTGTGCAGATTTTTGCTAATTATAATAATTAATCTGACTTAATTTATCAATACAACGAACTGATCTGTCTATTGTGCATTTTATTTAAATATTACTGATGTATTTTTTATTCTGTAATTACTTTATTCGTGTTACCTTTCTGACGATGTAATTGAAATGATTCATGGTGTAATTTAAATTAATATTAATGGAATTCATTTTACGGTCGTAATCCATTGATATAATCAAGTCATTAAACAGTTCGCGTATATTACTCAAGTAATTAGTTAAGCGTGAATATTATATGGATTAAATCATAAATGGTGTAATTAATTACGTGTTATTAATTTATAGGTGTAATTATCATTCATTGATATAATTATTCATTAGAGAAAGTTTTGAACATTTAGGGCTACTTGTGGTTTTAAGGTATCAATTATATAGAAATCTCAAAATCTCTATTGTTATTACCATTTCATAGTCGTTTTATATCTTTCGTAAACTCATTCATTTTCTTTGGAAAAACAACTGGTCATTTAACAATGTTTTAAGAGAGGCAATTTTAGTTTATTTTTTACAACAAAGTCGCTTTGTTCTCCTAAAACGTCTTGTCTTCGTTCGGAAAAAGAAACATTAACCTGTATTTTTTTTAGCGTGTGAATAGTTTTACCCATGGAGTTGGGGTTAAATCCCATAAGGATTTCTGGTTAAATCCCCCTAGAATTCGTGGTTAGATCCCCCGGAGTTCATGGTTAAATCTCCATAGGATTCGTGGTTAAATCCCCGAGACTTTGTGGTTAAATCTCCAAGAGCTCGTGGTTATATCCTAAGGATTCTTGGTTAAATCCCCAAAGGATTCATTGTCAAATCTCCTTAAGATTCCTAGTTAAATCAAGCAAAATTTGTAGTTAGATCCACGCAGAATTAGGGGGATTTGTGGTCAAACAACCCTAGGATTCCGGGTTAAATCCCCCTAGAATTCGTGGTTAAATCCCCAGTGTTCTGGATTAATCTCCTTAGGATTTGAGGTTAAATCCTTCAGAATTTGTGATTAAATCCCAAAGGACTCGTGGTTAAATCCCCAAGTATTCAAGGTTAAATCCTAAGGATTCGGACTTAAATCCCTAAAGGATTCTTGGTTAAATCTCCCTAGTACTCGTGGTTAAATCCCCCAGAATTCGTGGTTAAATCCACGCGGGATTCCTGGTTGAACCTTCCATGATTCCGGTGTAATGGTCTGTTCCCCTCCCCCCCCCCCGTCCGAAATTGCCCCGGGGGAAATATGGCCCAGGATATATATTCCCCTGGGGGAACTTTGTCCCATCATAATATTCCTCCCCCTGGGCCAAGATTCCCCCTTGCTTGGTGGAGGTAACCATTATTTCGGACCGGGGGGGATGGGGGGGGGACAGACCATTACACCAGGTCATAAAAGTAAGTGATTAATTTCTTTAATTCTAAGGTTTTTAGGGTACGCAGTTCAACATTGACTCTTCCCAGTATAAGTTAGTGACCTGGGAAGGGGGTCCGGTGGCTTGCCCCTGGCTAGGGGTTGTGACCTGGGAAGGGGTTCCGGGGGCTTGCCCCCGGATAGGGGTTCTGACCTGGGAAGGGAGTCCGGGAGCTTGCCTCCGGCTAGGGGTTGTGACCTGGGATCTTCTAGGTTAGGTTAGGTGGGTTTGTTAGGTTCTGTACAATTTTGTACCTTTTTATATTTTGTGTAAAGGGTATATGGAAAAATGCTTTAAAATACACATGTTAATAATATCGTAGCATTGCTAACGTTATCAATAGCATCATAACGCTGCGTAACATTGTATATATATTTTCCTAATATTTTGTCAAACTTACCGTTGATTATTTAATTCATCAAAATAGTTTCTCTGGAAGGGAGGGTGGGGGAGAATTATCTTAGGGCTGAAATTCCCCCTGGGGGAATAACAGCCCGGGCTGCTTTTCCCTGGGGGAAATCGATTCTAGGCTAATTTTCCAGGTGGTAATTTCAGTCGAGGGGAGGGGGAATTTCCTGCTCCACCGGGTGAAGTCCTCCTAGGATTCATAGGTAAATTCCCCCTTGTTCGTGGTTGAATCTCCCCAGGATTCTGTGTTGAATCCCTCCAGAGTTCGTTATTAAATATTTCGATTCGTGGTTAAATCCACCTCAATTTTTAATTAAATCTCCCAAAGACTCATGGTTGAATCCCCAAAGGATTCAGGATTGTATCTTAAGGATTCGGACTTTAATCCCTAAAGGATCCCCCTAGGACTTATGGTTAAATCCTCAAGAATTTGTGATTAAATCTCCCAGAATTTGTGGTTAAATTCTCCCTCGCCCCAAATTCGTGGTTAAATTTCCTCCAAAATTCATGGTTAAATCTCCCAGGATTCGTGATTAAATCCCCTAGGATTCGTGGTTAAATCCCCCATGATTTGAGGGTTAATCCTCCAGAATTCGTTGTTAAATCCTCTAGAATTCGTTGTTAAATCCCACAAGGATTCAGGGATAAATCCTAAGGCATCGCCTTGAAACCCCCGAGTGTTCGGGGTTAAATTCCTCCACAGCATTTAGGAATAAATGCCCCAGAATTTTAAGGTCACCCTCCCTGTATTTTGGGATCACCCCCCAGTATTTTTGAGTCAAGGCCCACTCAGGATTCGGGTGTGATTTTTGTTGTTGAAGATTGCCTGGCCCTTTTGGCCAGACACGGGCTCTTGCAATCTTGCAGCCCGTAGGTGTTTTGGTAGGATTTATTAGGATAGGTAGTTGGGATGGGGATATTCTGCAACATTTATTTTAGGATATTGGGATAGGTTTTGGGTTAAGATGGGTTGTTTTAAGAGGGAAGTAGGTGACTGTGGGAAGGGGATACCTTCCCAAGAGCCCACTGGCTCCAGTCTTAGTTAGAGAAAAAGAATTATAGTAGTAAGTCCCGATAAGTAGGAGAGCTCGGGAAGGAGTTGAAAAGTTTTAGTTGGAGATATTGATATAGGTGAAGTAAAAAAGTACTTCATAGTGGTTTAAGCTTAAGTTGTGAGGTGGAGGGATAGTGTGAGATTTCAGCTGAGTGAGAGATAGCTGAAAGGAGGGAGTTGTAGCAGCTTGGGTAGTAGAGATAGGATGGAATAAAAAATTCCTGTATCTGTAAATCTAGAAAAAAAAATAAAAATAAAAAGTTATATATGATTTGATTTATTGAGACTTCTTTCAAAGGTGGTTGGGAGGGATGCCTGACCTGGGAAGAGAGAGATTGAAGGTGAAAAAGATGCTGGATACCAAAAAGACTGCCGACGGCTCCGTTCCCATCTTCAACGTTGAAGAAAGGACGGGAAGGCAAAACTCTCTCCCTCTAAGGAGTACGAGTTGTTGCCCTCAGCCGCCAGCACCCGTTCTGATTCCAGCAAGGGGGATTAGCTGAGAGGAGAGAAAGATATGTTGGAAGTCAAAAAGACCGCCGACGACTCCGACCCCATTCTCAAGCTGAAAACAGGATGGGAAGACAAAACTGTTTCCTTATAAGGAGTACGAGTTGTTGTCCTCAGCCGCCAACAATCGTTCCGCTCCCAACATAGAAGTTGAAGGGGGATAAGAAGTTTTCTCTTCAATTGCTGCTTAGATCACTGATTGACGTTGTTGCAACATCATCTCGGTGGAGGGTAGCTGCAGAGAAAGGCTGAGAGGGTATTATGATTGTCTATTATGTGTTTGACAATTGCTGTTGCAGTTGCAGGATTGTTGGGATTAAGATCCTGCCGTAGTAGGCTTGTTTCCTGACATTGCTGTAGAGGTTCTTCTGTGTCTTGATTACAGTACTTGCATGGTCTTATTGGTCTAATGCTGTGCTGCTGTGTCTTCGCCATTATCTAAGATAATTTGCCAGCTGCATAGATATCCCAGTCGCAGTCTGCAGATGATAACTGCATCTTGGCGGGGTGTTTGTCTTGCAATTGGGTGTGGTAGTATGTTTGTCGCTTCAATATACCACTTTGCAGATCTTGATCCATCTAGGAAGGCTCGCCTTACTTCACTTATCTTTTGGATGTTGCAGTAGGCTGCCATTTGATTCTTGATGGTTTTTAATGAAGGTTGCAGAGTAATGCTAATGGTTTGGCACATTAAGGCCGATTTGGCTAGGTGATTGGCCTCGTCGTTGCCAGAGATTCCGATATGGCTTGGAATCCAATTCAAGGTTACTTGCCTGTTGTTGCTTTGGTGGAACAAGGCTAAGAATTGAATTGCAGTGATGTAGGTTCCTTGTTGCTGAGGGTCAGAAGGCTCCTCTGGAATCTGTGTGGATCGTTGTGTTCCCATCTTGTTGGTTGGCAGTGTTTTCTAGAGCTTTTGCAATAGCCACTAGTTCAGTTTGCAGTGTGGAGGCGTTATTGGAAAGTCTCCAGTTTACTCTATATCCTGATGTAGAGATAACTGCAGCAGCTGCTGCAGGGATTGCACGGTCTACTGATCCATCCGTATAGTAGGTGCGAGGCGCAGGTGTGTTCCTAATTGCATTCCTTGCAGCTTCAGTGAGTTGCTTTGATGTGCAGAGAGCTTTGCTTGCTGCTGGTAGGATGGTGAAGTTGTATTTGATAGGGTCCTGAGCCCAAGGGGCAGGAGGGCTGTAACAACCATGCTTTTGTTGTCCTTTGATTTTGAGAGCCTCATTTTGCATCTGCATCCTTCTGAGTGTATCCAGTAGTTTCTTTGCATGGGAGTTTGGCAGATCCAGTTCTTCAGCTAGAGGTAGAAGCCTTTTTATTTTGTTGTTGAGTGGGCTTTTTCTGTCTGCGATGGTTGACTTGAATATAATGCTGCTGTTCCTAATGTCAATCCTAGCTGACAGGGAATTAGGTTGGTTTCTGCTCTAAGTAAGCAGAGTCTTGTCCACATTGGAGAGCCACTGATGAGTCTCATGGCATTGTTTTGGACTACATCTAATGATGCTTTTTGAGTGTCAGTCAATGCAGTGAGTGTGGGTGCTGTATATTCGATGTGGGATCGAATTACTTGTAGATAAAACAGTCTTAGAAGGTTATTTGATACTCCTTGTTTTAGGGAGGTCATTCGTCTCATGGCTGATAGACGAATCTTTGTCTTCTCTCTGAGGTAAGTTACTTCATTAGATGGTGATAGGGTTTTGCTAATGATTACCCCAAGGTACATGAATTGACTCGCCCATTCAATGTCTTCGCCCCTCTAGTTTGAAGTTCTGAGGGTTTTGCGAGTCTTATAGCCATTGCTTTTGTTTTGTTGGTGTTGATCTTTAGGCCAAGTTCATTGCATTTGGCTTAGATCATGTCAAGTGCTTTTTGAGTAGCATTTCTTGCATGAGCTTTATGTGGACATACTATGCATATATCGTCGGCATATATGAAGATTTCCACCCCATTTGGGAGGTTTAAAGTGGCTAAATTCTCCATTAGCAGATTGAAAAGGTAGGGGCTTAATATGCCTCCTTGTGGTGTACCGTTTTCTAGGGGGATGAAATCGGTGGTTTTTCCTTGGAAAGTGACTCTGGCTTCTCGGTTCAGTGTATAGTTCCGAGTCCAGGCCAGTATGTGTCCTTTCACTCTTTTTTCAACAAGTGTGAAGAGTATAGCTGGTGAGCTGGCTAGCTCAAAAGCTTTCTCGAGATCGAGGAATATGACAAAGGCTTTTTTGTCATTAATTGTTGAGAGGACATCTGTTATACATTCTTGAGTGCCTATGCCGCTTCTGTAGGCATATAGGCGGTGATGTAGTTGGCCTATTTTCCACTGCAGTCTGTTGAGTACCATTCTCTCAGCTACTTTCTCAGTGCAGCTTATCAAAGCTATTGTTTGGTAGGTGTCTGGCTCCATGGGTTTTGGAATTGGTTTGGTGTCCTGCTGCTTCCATGTGGTTGGATGTAGTCTTTCTGTGTGCGTCCTGTTGATTGAGTGCAAGTAGACCAATTTGGTGTGGTTTCCCATGTCCCTGGGCATGCTGTATGTGATGAGGTCGGCTCCAAGGGCAGTGTCCTTCCTGCCTTTTGTGAGGGCTGAGTTAAGTTCCTCCATGGTGTAGGGGTGAACAGTATCATCTACCATGTTGCAGGCAGCTTCAATGATGTTCCTGATTGGGAGCAGTATTCTCTGCCTGTTTATAGTTTGCAGAGGTAGGTTGGTGCTTTTTGCTCTGTCTGCAAAGTTGTTAGCAATCCTCTTGGGTTCAGCTAATGGGTCTGGGTGTGTGACTCTGGGTGTATTATACTTCCCAGAGACTGTTAAACCAGCCCCATATCTTAGCTAGGGATGTGCTGAAGTTGACCTCCTTGCACCATGAGTACCATTTGTCTATTTTGACTTCCAATGATACTTGCACAGAATGTTTGATGATCTCTACAAGTAAATTGTGTAGCTCATCAGTTCTACTGTATGTCTTCTGAGAAGTTTTCTGGTCCTGTTTATTCTAGCATTCATTTCTTTGATGCGGCTGTTATAGTACCAGGCATCGGCGTGTTTCTTCTCGGAGTTCTTTTTTTGAGGCATGGAAACAATGGCTGCTGCCTCTAGTTGTTTGTTGAAGTCGAGTGATATGGTGGAGATATCATTGTGAGGGTTTTTGATGTGTTCCCGAGCCCCCACTGTCATAGCTGTTTCGAATTTTTCCCAGTTAGCAAACTCTGGGTTCCACCTTTTTGGGGGTGGAGGAGGAGGGGGTTACTTCTCCAATTCGAGTTTAACTTCAATGGCAAAGTGATCACTAGTTAGTACAGGATGTAGTTGCCATTTGGCGCCTCATTGTATGGCACTGGAGAGGAAGGTGAGATCTAGGCGACCTCCCTTTAGATGGGTGGCTTCTGTGACGTTGTTAAGCAATGCTACATCAGGATATTCTTGCAATAGGGCATGCAAGTGTCTGCCTGTTTGATTTGTTTCTGATATTGAGTTCAGGAACTGGTGGTGAGCGCTGAAGTCGCCTGCAATAATTGAGTCATCATCAGAGGCTGCGGCGAAGAGCGCCTCTGCATTGATGCTTTTTGCTGGGTACTTGTAGATGATGTGGCTAGTGGACACTAAGAGTCTCTGCCTCTGTCCCACAGTCTATGCTTGGTAGTAATTTGGAGGGGATGCTGCTTTTGACAAGGGTGGTTAGTCCTCTTGTCGTTGGTGATAGATACGTTGTGTACACTTAGTATCCTGAGAACACAAATGGTATGTTCTCATTAAGCAGAGTTTCTTGCAGTATGATAATGTCAGGGTCTTGCACTGAGGGTTGAGATCGGAGGAATGCGAACTTGTTTCGAAGTCCGCAAACATTCCATTGGAGCACTTTCACTTGGGTGTTTTGGTTGTTGCAAGTGTTTGTATTAGGTTCGTTTGCCGGAGGATCTATGAAGGGAATTAAGAGGTTTGAGGTTTGTGTATCTTACCGGGGTGGGGAGTATGTTGATTTATCTGATTTTATAGGATCATATGTCAAAGAAAATATTAAACCTGAGGTAAACAATGTTCTTGTATTCGTTAAAAGTCAGTTGGTTAAAATCGAGTAAAAAAGTTAGGGACCAACAGGTGAACTCGACTTAGTGTAATTACGAGCAACTACATCCAATTGAAACTGGCAAAATCTATTTGAAAGAATCCTGTTTTTTTATATAGTTAGTTAATAAAACTTCAGATTTACGTTCATTTAAATGTCTTGATTTTGAAAGTCGTCACATGGAAAAGTGCTGAAGAATAACACCATTTTTTTTTTAATTTATTGATTATGGTATCAGATGCCTTATGTCCCAAACTGCTGCACCCAAACTTGTTCATTCTTGTTACTCTGTCTGGTCTTTCTTTATAATATTGGCCTCGCAGAAGTTGAGGATTCGAATGTTTTGCCGTGAATGTATTCAATATTCTTGTTTGACTTAAATGAGGTCAATCATTGTACAATAGAGAGAGAGAGAGAGAGAGAGAGAGAGAGAGAGAGAGAGAGAGAGAGAGAGAGAGAGAGAGAGAGAATGTTCTAAATCATACCTTCATTGGTGGGAGGGGACCTACTAGTAGGTGAACATCATTGTTATTTTCCTCAACACACAGACCTAGGTTATTTTTTCATAACATTTCGTTGTTATACTTATAATTTAAGTATTAAAAAATCGGTTTTTGGACCTTTAAATTTTTTATTTTCTTTTCATACATTCCACGACATACTAACTCTAACAGCGGAAGGACCATAAAGGGGGGAGGGGGCCCTGTCAAATCTGATCGCCCCTTGAGCCACATAGCAGCAGCAGGCGTTAGGAAGAGACTGTCCAAAATATTGACAGTAGTAAGTATTTTGAAAACTAACGTTTTGATATAATCATTTGTATTTAGATTGTATCTTTTGCTGTTAAATTAATTCACAACTTTCAAAAGACTCATTGTATACTTAGGGATATCCAATGTGTGGATTTAAGAATTTAGACAACTTAAATGTTCATGTAATTACATAATTTAATTCAGTTTTTTTTTCTGTGGGAAATTTTTGATGGAATAGGATAGTCTCTTATGTTGCATGTGGGGTTGGGGGTGGGAATAGAGGTATTTTTTTTAGACATTCTTAGTGTTAGCTAATTGTCTAATTGAATCTCGTGTTATTGGGTTTTTTTTTTACCTCCGCCAACGAAGTTGGAAGGAGGATATGTTTTACCGACGTGTTTGTGGTTGTTTGTGTGTCTTTTTGTGAAAAGCTTCCTGGCCCCAATTTCAATCTATGAGTAATGAAACTCGCAGGGATTAACTTATGTAAAGAGCTGTAAATTATTAAATTTTGGGACGCCAAGGTCAAAAGTCAAGGTCACGGTCAACCAAAATGTCCAATTCACATAACCAGCCATAAGTTTGGACATGGTTGTCACAGAGACTTGAAAATTGGTTCATATTTGAGTATATGAAAATCCACGCCAATTAATACATGTTAAGGGCAAAGGTCAAGGTCGGGCAATAGGTCGAGAAGTAAGCTGCCTCTACCGAGTGCCCGTCTAGTAACTGATACTGTAATTTCATAATGATTATCCCGAGGATCCAATCTAGGTAATTTAGTTGAATATAGGTAGTAGGTTGGCCAGGGCACTAGCCATCCGTTGAGATGCTATCGCTAGAGAATTATGGGGTCTTTTGACTGGTCAGACAGTACTACATTGGATCCTTCTCTCTGGTTACGGTTCATTTTCCCCTTGCCTACACACACACACGCGCACACCGAATAGTCTGCCCTTTTCTTAACACATTCTCCTCTGTCCTCATACACCTGACAACACTGAGATTACCGAACAATTCTTCCTATATCACTGTAATTGTTCAGCGGCAACTTTTCTCTTTGTAAGGGTAGAAGAGAGACTTTAGCCATGGTAAGCAGCTTTTCTAGGAGAAGGACACTCCAAAATCAAACCATTGTTCTCTAATCTTGGGTAGTGACATAGCCTCTGTACCATGGTCTTCCACCGTCTTTTGGGTTAGTTCTCTTGCTTAAGGGTACACTTGGGCACACTATTCTATCTTATTTCTCTTCTCTTGGTTTGTTAAAGTTTTTATAGTTTATATAGGAGATATTTATTTTGATCTTGTTGCTCTTCTTAAAATATTTCTTTGTTTCCTTTCCTCACTGAGGTATTTTCCCTGTTGGAGCCCCTGTTCTTATAGCATCCTGCGTTTCCAACTAGGTTGTAGCTTAGCACGTAATAATAATAATAATAATAATAATAATAATAATAATAATAATGATATAGTCAAGTGACGTTGTGTACCCTTGTGTAGCTCTCTCTCTCTCTCTCTCTCTCTCTCTCTCTCTCTCTCTCTCGCCTGGTATTTCTCCACGCTGACTTTACTGTCATGCATCCCTTATAGGGAGATGTCGGTACGACCCAAATTCGGAATGTTGTATTGTAGTGTGTCTTTAGCAGCTGTTAAGTCATTTTGGGCATTTAAAGGTTGGAGACAAGGGACAGTGTCATTGCCCTATCAAGCAGGACTGATCATGTATACTTATGATCAGCGCCAAAGTCCCCTCTCCACCCAAGCTAAGACCGAGGAGGGCCAGGCAATGACTGCTGATGACTCAGCAGGTAGACCTATAGGCTCTCTCAAACCCCCCCCCCTATACTTAGCTCACTAGAATGGTAAGGTTACAGCGACCAAGGGAATTAACGAGCTTGAGCGGGAATCAAATCCCAGTCTGGCAATCACCAAGCAAGGGCGTTTTTAACAGGCGACCACATAAGATTGGCTTAGGAATGACCAGATACATAACGCCGACAGCGTATGCTTCATTGCTAAACTTGACTCGTTCGTTAATCTCTAGAGAACCATATTATTATTATCATTATTACTAGCTAAGTTACTCCCCCAGTTGGAAAAGCAAGACGATTTAAACACAAGAGGTCTTAACAAAGAAAAAACACCCCAATGAGGAAATTAAATAAGTAAATAAACTACTACAAGAAAAGTAAAAAAAACAATTGATATGAAATATTTTAAGGACATTAACATCAATATAGATTTTTCATATATACACTACAAACTCTTCAAAAAACCAAAAACCAATGGTCTTGGACAGTAAATAGCCCCTTTTCACTGTCTTTGGGTAGTTCTCTTGTTTGAGGGTACACTCGGGCACACTATTCTATCTTATTTCTCTTTCTCTTGTTTTTTTAAAGTTTTTATAGTTTATATAGTAAATATTTACTTTAATACTGTTACTGTTCTTAAAATATTTTATTTTACTTCATAATTATTTTTCTTGTTGTTTCCTTATTTCCTTTCCTCACTGGGCTATTATCCCTGTTGGAGCCCTCGGGCTTATAGCATTCTGCTTTTCCAACTAGGGTTGTATTTTAGCAAGCAATAATAATAATAAAATTATAGAATAGTGTGCGTGAGCCGCAGTCAGCTCTAATACTGTAGCAAAGTTCACACTATCGTGGGATACTGATTTCAGTCTCGAGTTTAATCTTGAAAAAGTCATTTTCATAATACCTTGATTGAAAAAGCAAAATGCTTAAATCCCAAGGGCTCCAACAGAGAAAGTAGCCTGGTGAGGAAAGAAAATAGGGGAGTAGCAAATAAATTCTGCACAGAGTATTTAATAAAAACATTATTCTAAATCATTAATAGAATAGACCAGTAAGTTGTGGAATGTGAAACGACTTGTTACAACCTGTTCAACTGAAAAGAATTTACAAAGTTTGAAGTTCCACAGATTCATCTGCCCGATTGAGACGATCCTTCCTCAGTCTGGTCACTCTGGAATAATCTTAACAGAATAGTGTGTAGTATTGTCTTTTAGGGTGACCGTACGTCCCTCGTACAGTCTCCAATGCCCAGTCTGCCCCTACAAAAATGACTACCTTAAGGGAGACTTATTAATGTCCCCCTTTATGGAATTTGAACGTTCTGTGTCCCCAGCCCCATTGTATATGGGAATCGTAATGACTTGTCAATTGTTCAAATATAGCAGACTTTCATCCCAGAATAAAACTATAGGGTCATTTATAAACGTTCAACCTTAAATCAAAATAAGAATAAAAAATCTCTAATTGTGAACAGGTAGTTATTCGGTACCTTTCCCATCTAACACCCTTTTTCCCACAACCGAATGATCAATCTATTCTGAAGAAGTGTTTACATTCTTTCATTCTTCCTTGTTTCGAGTATTGTTCTTCTGTCTGGTCTTCAGCTCCTGATTCTCATCTTGTTTTGTTGAACAGGAACTTACAGTCTATTAAATTTCTTATTCCTGAACTAGATATTAAACTATGGCACCGTCGTTCAATTAGTTCGTTATGCATGTTGCATAAGATTTTTCATAATTCTGATAATCTTATACATTCAGATCTCCCTCGACACTTCCATCCTGTTCGTAATACTAGGCATGCAGTGAATTCTAATAATCAGGCCTTCTTCATCATGAGACTCAATACTAAACGGTGCTCGAGAAGTTTTATTTCAAATGTGACCAAGTTGTGGAATAATCTTCCTAATCGGGTAGTTGAATCAGTAGAACTTCAAAAGTTCAAACTTGCAGCACATTTTTTTTTATGTTGAACAGGCTGGCATAACTTTTATAGTTTATATATGAAGTTGGTTTAATGTTGTTAATGTTTTAAAAATATTTTTTAATTGTTCATTGCTGCTTATATCGTTTATTGATTTCCTTATTTCCTTTCCTCGCTGGGCTTTTTTTTCATATTGGAGCCCTTGTGCTTATAGCATCTTGTTTTTCCAACTAGGGTTATAGCTTAGCTATTTATATTAATAATAATGATGATTTTAGAGTGGACAGCTCGTAAACCCTGATTGTAAACGGACAAATATCTAGGCACGAATCCTAGAATGATTATAAGATGGTGATGTGCTGATAACAGAACTAAATTTCCCCCTTTTTTTAATGTGAAAATTAGATAATGGTTTCTATTTGGTCTTTTAAGTTGAATACTGGTCAATTTATTGACTTCGCGAATAGATTGGTTTATTTATCATAATTAATTAAAGAGAAGTAACAATAAATCTAGTATGGTAGATTATTCATTGGATATACCGTATATAAATGTTAATATTGAGTAGCCGTATGTTCAATGGATTTAGATTATAGTTATCCCTTGTTTTTTATTGGAACAGCTTTATGGCTTGATGTAGGATAGATTCGTAAATGTATTAATGTTACGGTTAGACGAGATTCTAATCCATAGTTTAACCATACAATTAAGCTGAACATATTTACATCTTTGGATGTAATTCAGGGGATTTGGACAGTAAATAGGTAGTGTATCAGCGAATAGGTTGAAAGAGTTTTGTCGTAATTCTGTGGTTAGATGAAAATTTGGAACTTCCTCGATTTAAGACTTTCTTGGGTATCTAATAAAATGACTATTTTATTAGAATAATTGGGCAGTATGTTATAAAATTTCGGCTGTATTAGTGTCTTGAAAATTTTGTGTAGTAAAATATCCATCCATCTATCAAACTGATATTTAAGTTTTCTTTCCACTGGATTTAAGAACCCATGGCAAGAAGAGATAATTTCTTGAAGGAAAATAGAAATCTTACTGCAGGCCCTACAACTGCTGCTGTCAACAAGCCAAGATCTCCTAAGGATGGATATTTGATTTTACTTGCAATGAAGCCTTCGAGTTCCCCCCTAAATCTGTCGGGTCTTCAAAGAAATTTAATTCAGTCAATACATCTTTAACTGAGTATTAATTTCGAAGCTTTAATTTTATTCTAATAAGTCTTATGTCTGAAAGGTTTCATGTTCTTCACCAAATTTATTTAGGGTAGTTCAATCTTAAACCTTTTCCCATAAAGAATTCAATTTTCACACCGAAAATTTACTTTTAACCAATCATATTTTAGTCTTGAAAATTTGATTAATTTGGTTACTTTCTTTAAGTATTATTAAGTCCGATCCTAGTGCTTCATATGGTCAACAACATTTTCAGAATTGGTTTTTATGGCGAGAGCATTTCAAGTATTTTCCGTTTTAAGCTCTGAAAGAATTTAAAGTTATGATATTTAAGCTTTTCGTTAATTTAACACCATCTGAATATTCCTAAGAAGTCTTTTTAAGTTAAACTAGCTTTAGAGCAAGGAAATAGTTTTAGGTTACAAGTTTGTTCAAACCTACAAGGAACAAGGTTAATCTAAGCTTCAATAATTGACAGTAATTGTTTATACAATAAGGTCAGTAATTAACTAAGCAGAGAATGTAGCCTTCCTGAGAATGTAGCAGCCGTTCAGAACTTTCCCATGCCTTCAACCATCAAAGCACTGGAAGAATTCTTGGGAATGATCAACCATTATCACTGTTTCTTGCCAGCCATCACTGCCACTCTTGTCACCTTCTAGACCTCCCTCAAGAGCAAGCCAAAAGACCTGAAGTGGGGTCCCCTTCAAGAAGCAGTCTTTTGCAACACAAAGAATTCCTTATCAACCACTGCTGCTCTCACTTCTCCTGTGCCAAATACACCTCTCCTCTCCACTGATGCTAGCAACATCGCTATTGGTGCAGTACTAGCAGCTGGTCAACGGCTTGCCCACTCATTGGTCTTCTTAAGTGTAAAACTGCCCAAGGTGGAATCCGGCTACTCCACCTTCAACCGCAAATTGCTGGCAGCGCACTTGGCTATTTGTCACTTTTGCCACTTCTTGGAAAGTACACCTTACGTCATTCGCATGGACCACATGCATCTGGTGCTCACCTTGACTCAACAGTCCAACGCCTGGTCCACATGTCAGCACCGACATCTCTCTGCCATGGCTGAATACAATTTCACCCCACAACACGTCCCTGGGAAAATGAATTCCGTTGCCAATTCCCTATCAAGAAATACTTTTGCTGCTATTCCCCTGGGATTTTATTACAACGCCTTGGAAGAAGCCCACCAAAAACATCCAGAGTACCAAGCTTATAGGACATTCTGCACATCCCTCCATTGGGAAGAAGTCCCTCTTGATGACTCCACCTACACCCTCCTCTGTGACGCCAGTACTGGTAGAACTAGACTGTGGATATCTGTTCCCATGCACCGACAGGTGTTTGATTTCATTCATGGCCTTTCACATCCGTTGCGCCGATCTACTGGAGAGCATTACTCAGGATGCTAAGGATTTATTCTGCGTCTGTACTTCATGCCAAATTTCTAAAGTACATCGACACACGGATTCAGGGGTGGGTACCTTTCCTTAAGCTCAGCGCTGTTTTTCCTACATTTATGTCGACGTAGTAGGGCCCCTACCCACATCACAAGGACATCGTGATCTGTTTACCGTCATCAACCACTCCACTCATTGGCCTGAAGCCATTCCCTTGGAAACTGCAACATCTGCACCTTGTACATCTGTCTCACTCTCAGGATGGTTTGTGAGATTTGGTATCACAGCATATTAATTCTGACGGGTACCACTTTCTCCTTTCAATTTTGGACGTCATTAGTGGATTTCCTTGGAATCACTCTACATGAGAAAACTGCCTACAACCTTGCTGCCATTGGAATGATTGAACATTTTAATCGCACCCTCAAAGCAGCTTTGATGTCCTGCTGCTAAAATTTACTTCATGGCGTCAGACTTACAAGCCCCCAGCAAGGCAACACATACCAACAGATCAGCTCTCGGCAACGGAGATTTTCCTGTGCTACAACACTAGCAAGCCTTACACGCTCATACATTGTAACGGTTTGCTTTTTAGCTCATCACTCCCTCTTCCCTGCACTGTTGATAAACCAACCTGTTTAAACTTGATAAATCATGTTTAATTTTGTTTGAATCTGTGATGTTCTTGCTTATAATTCCTGGTATTTAGGCTCGATGTCTGTTTAATAAAGTTTAGTTGCATTCACCTGTCCTCTCAGATATCACCTAACTGGCATCTAGCACACCCTGTTCGCGATTTTCTTAATCACATTCTCCTGGGCTACAAATAGAACACATACATAAAGTTAAGAATAAAAAAAAATTTGTTCACAAGCATAACGATGTCGTTAACAAAAGTCGGTATGTAACTATCTTACCTTAGTTGACTTTATAATTTTTAAGCAACTATTTAATAAGTATTTCTGAGTACGTTTTTATCGAAAAGATGGTCAAAGTAGGAAACTTAGAAGCTTGTGTATTTTTATTCCAAATTTTAACAAAGACCGAATCACTGTTTTTAATTATTTGAATCATGTATTATCTGAATTTCAATCTTCGAACTTTAGACCTAATTACTGTAAGTTTTTTCTACCGCTGGAGTTACTATTTCAAAGCTTAAATCTCTGCGCTTTGGCATTAATATTGGTAATTTGCAATCCAAACTGTTTGAACTGTCACATGCTACATTAGGGAAACTAAAAACCAGGTGGACACCCTTTTTAAGAAAACGGATTTTGATATATTGAAGAAGCTGTTCAATAGAGAGAACCTTGTCATTATTAGACCAGATGAAGGTAAAGGAACTGTTATTCTAGATAGGGAGGAATATGTGGAAAAAATTCAAATTTGTTAAACTTGGTGAGCCTAATTTTAATAATATCTTTGAAATAAACTCTCTTCAATATCATTTCTTTTTTCGTTTAGTGACCTGTTCTTTATCGCTATTTTTCTTATTTCCACCTCAGCTTTATTACTTGTTGTTCAAATACATTCTACTACATTTATATCTACTTTTATCTAAAGCATGGATATATTCTACAGGAGTAAATCATTTTCATTTATAAAGAGTTCATCAATATAAAAAATTTCTTTCTTACTATTTCCTATGAATTCTTATAGCTAGAACGTCATACACCTAAATAAATAATGAATAAAATAACTATATGAAAAGATAAATAATAACATAAAATCTTCCTTAACCTTCTCACGAAGCTTACATATTCCAATCGTTCCCTCTAACCAGCGCTTATTAACGGATTTTGAGCGAAGCGAAGAATCTATTTTTGGGTGAGATAGCCATGATGTCCTGATGGAAGGTTCCTTCAGTAGCTTCCTAGGGTATATTTAACTACAGTGGATATTCCCAGAGAATTAAACTAAAGGTTATCACAGAATTCTAACTTCTGGTGCGAGTACCCTAAAGGTTTCCCTCTAGGATATCGTATATCAACAGGGGACGCATGTATTAACACGCCACATAGCTATCTGCACCCCATATAGAGTTAACACTTCGATATGGAAAGGTGGCTGAGTAACTGAGGAGCCGTTCCACAGTTACACTCATCCGTGGCTGCTTTTGGTACTCGAGACGTAAACAAACTGGCGCCATTGCTAAATGACGTCACGTCCGTCCTCATCCTGAGCTCAGCTTCTGCTAATCTCCATGATACAGCAGGTCAGGGAGGGGCCTGAAAGGCTGAACTAGAATAGACGGGAGGGTCCATCAGGACGTCATGGCTATCTCACCCAAAAATAGATTTTTTGAGCGATCAAAATCCATTTTTTGGGCTCAAGCCATGACGTCCTGATGGAAGTGTACCAGAGAATTAATGTATCGTGGAATTTTTCCCCCTTTTTAATGCAAGGGCCAAGGGCTTCGAACAGTATTATAGAACATGTCCTTACCAGAGATTCTATGATGAACTAGCTTCCTGCCTCCCTGGCAGGGAAGTCCTGGTGGACAATAGTAACATCTCGAAGTGATCATTGAAGAGCTACTCACCCTGCGGAAAGTTCACGCTGGACTCGGAAACAAGATTAAGGTTAATATTCGGGTAGGAATATTATCAAGCATAGGTAAGTAAATAACATTTACTACTATCCCTGGAGGAGAGATCGATCTGGTCTCGGAGACAGGACAAAGGTTAATATTCGAATAGGAATATTATCAAGGCATGAGTGAGCATATAACATAATTACATATATTATTCTTCTCATTTTTCAGGGAAAAGGGGGTAAATGAAACTATAACAAACACACATTTCTTGATAAAGAATAGGAGCGAAGAGAGACGCACATGGAATAAAATAGACATTTTATTTCAAAGATTGCAGATCATTATGGTAGTAATTACCATAATGAATATAGAGTTTATTTACAATAATAAAAGAATAATATACATAGAAAATAAAGACTTTAATCTTGATTCTGAAAAGAAAATTTACTTTTTAGAAACACAAGTTCCAGAGGAACGTCAGTCTTTTTCAAAGAAAACACATCATGCCCTAGGGCATGTGGCACTCATGTAAAGTCTATGACATTTCACCTTGGTAAGAACAGTCTATTAGAAACAAACACTAAGTGTCCATTAAATCACCATGTATCACAAAAGGGTCAACACAGGCACCCGTAGAGTTAAAGTCCCAAGTAACTCACTGTTCTATGCAGAGTTAAACAGCAGGTTTCATAACACTACCTGCGGCTACCACGAAATGCTTAACTTTGTGCACTTGTTTTGCGTAGTGCTTGAAGAAAACGTGCGATGATTTCCAGCCTGTAAAGCTCTGGAGGCTTTCGAAATCCATACTCTGGAAGAAGTTCAGAGAAGAAGCGACTTTTCTAGGATCGTGACCTGCGGGTGTACTGTCAGGATCCGCTCTGCGAATGAAGTAGGTGATTTTCGCTCTTAGTTGTTTCAGTGACAGGTCGCTACCCGATGTTTCTCCTTTGAAGAGTTGTCCTCCACCGAAGTCTGAAGTTCTTCGAAGATAGACCTTAAGACTCTCCACTGGGCATAGAGAGACATCTTCCTTTAGGGGGCAGATTCTCCAAGGGCCCCATCTCTTGGTGGGTAGTTCATTCTTAGCGAGAAACGTCGGATCGGGGAAGAGGTTAAGCTCTCCTGTCTCTGCGAACAGGATATGACCCTCTTCTCTTGATAATGCCACTATTTCACTGACTCGTGCTCCCGAGGCGAGAGCAAAAAGGAAGATAACTTTTTGAGTCAAGTCTTTCAGAGGGCACAAATCGTTGTCCAGGCTAGAGGCAAAATGGAGCACCTTGTCCAGGGACCAGGAGATAGGTTTTGGTGGGGGTGCTGGGCGTAGTCTAGCGCATGCCTTTGGCAGTTTATTGAAGATATCACTGGACAGATCAATCTGGAAGGCGTATAGGAGTGGTCTAGTCAAGGCCGATTTGCAGGTGGAAATCGTGTTGGCCGCTAAGCCTTGTCCATGAAGGTGAATGAAGAAGGACATACAAAAATCAATGGTGATTTCCGTAGGATTTTTTGCCTTGACGAAAGAGACCCACTTTCTCCAGGAAGATTCGTATTGCCGTCTGGTAGATTCAGTCTTGTATTCCTCGAGGAAGACTAAGCTTTTCTTCGAGATCCCAAACCTTTTCTTTGCGGCTAAGGAGAGAAAATCATGAGATGAAGGTCCCTGACTTTCAGTGATGAAGCGAAGACAGTCGACTTCTGTACTTGTTGAGAGAGAACTGGACCCGGTAGGGGAATCAGCGTGGGCTGCAGCTCCAGGACCAGAGGGTACCAATTGCTCCGGGGCCACTTGGGAGCCACTAGGGCCGCTGTCCCTTTGAAGGTTCACAGTTTGGAGAGGACTTTCAGCAGAAGGTTGGGAGGGGGGAACAGGTATATCCTGGACCATCTGTTCCAATCCAGTGACATGGCATCCACTGCTTTTGCCTTGGGGTCCTCGTACGGGGCCACATATCGAGGAAGTTGATTGTTGTCGCTCGTCGCGAAGAGATCGATCTGAAGTTCCGGGACTTGGTGAGAGATGAAGGAGAATGACCTTGCGTCTAGAGACCATTCAGACTCTATTGGGCTTGTCCTTGATAGAGCGTCCGCCGTCACGTTGCGGAATCCTTGTAGGTGAACTGCAGACAGGTGCCATTTCTTCTTTTCTGCCAAACGAAAGATCGGAAGAAGTACCTGATTTATCTGGGGCGATCTTGAGCCCTGATGATTGAGACATCTGACTACCACCGAGTTGTCCAGAGTCAGACGAATGTGGATCGAGGGAGGCGGGGAGAGTTTCTTCAGGGTGAGAAGAACCGCCATGGCCTCCAAGATGTTGATGTGAAACGTCTTGAATAGGGAAGACCATGTTTCTTGAACCTGTTGTTGGTGGGAGTGACCTCCCCAACCCTCCAGTGAAGTGTCCGTGTGGATGTTGATCGATGGAGGGGGGTGTTGAAGAGGAATGGACCTTTTCAGGGCCTTTGCTTCTGACCACGGGTTTAAGAGTAAGCGAAGTCTGTTTGGAAGCCGTCTCTTGAGGTCTCTTCGAGCGATGGATGCGAAACGTCTCCAGACTCCCGCGGCATCCTTTAGCTGTGCGCGAAGCACTGGGTTTGTCACAGAGGCGAACTGTAGAGACCCGAGAACTTGTTCCTGCTGTCATCTTGAGATCCGTTTGGATTTTAGAAGCCTTCTGACAGACCCTGCTATTTCCTTCCTTTTCTTCTGTGGGATGGAAAGGCGGTGTGACTGAAGATCCCAATGGATTCCCAACCATTGGAACTTTTGAGCTGGAGAGAGGCGAGATTTCTCGGTGTTTATCTTGAAGCCCAGATGCTCTAGGAACTGGGTGACTTTGTTGCAGGCTCTTACACAATTTTCGGGCGATGTCGACCAGACTAACCAGTCGTCTAGGTAGGCCATCACTTGGACGCCATGAAGATGGAGCTGTTGGACGATTGCGTCTGCCAGCTTGGTGAAGAACCGTGGAGCCACGTTGAGCCCGAAGGGCATGGCCCTGAAGGCGTAACTTTTCCTTTGGAGTCGAAATCCTAGGTAGGAGGAAGCGTAATGATTCATTGGTATGTGCCAGTAGGCATCCGCCAGGTCTATGGAGACCGTGTAGGCCCTTTGAGGCAGAAGGGTCCTTATTTGTTGCAGAGTCAGCATCTTGAATTTGTTGTTCACAATGAACTTGTTGAGAGGGGATAAGTCTAGAATGACTCTGAGTTTGTCTGAGTCTTTCTTGGGAATGCAAAAGAGTCTCCCTTGGAACCTGGATGACTTTACCCTCCTGATCACCTTCTTGTTCAAGAGTTCCAGGACATATTCTTCCAGGAGGGGGGTTGACTGTTGAAGAATTGCTGGAAGGCTGGGGGTGGTTGAGTCCAGCTCCAGCCCAGTCCCTTCTTGACGATGCTGTGTGCCGAGGGATCGAAGGTCCAACGATCCTGGAATTGGCGGAGTCTTCCTCCCACCGGAAGCACATCATTGCTTCTGGTGTCCTGAGGGTTTGCCACCTCGGCCGCTAGCTCCCCTTCCTCCTCTGCCTCTGGAAGGACGGTGAGAAGAATCTCTGCCGGAGCCTCTGCCTGAGCCCCTACCTCTGGGACGAAAGGTAGTCGAGTGTTGCTCGTATGCAGGGGTGAAGACCGGCGACTGCGACACCACTGGTTGGGGGACCAACTGAAAGGTCTGTTGCGGCTGCGTAGCCACTTGGGGAGTAGCGGGACCCGGAAACTGTCGTCTCTGTTGACGTTGCTGGGGTTTGGGCTTTGAAGCTTTCCTCTTAGGCTGAGGGCCATCATCCTGAGAGGACTTCCTCTTGCGGGACATGCCCCACTTATGGAGAAGGTTCCTATTCTCCGTGGCAGCTTTGTCCACTATCTCATTCACCAAGGTAGATGGGAAGAGATACTTGCCCCAGATATTGGAGGAAATCAGCCTCCGGGGTTCGTGTTTCACTGTCGCGTTAGCAAACACGAATTCACGACAGGTTCTGCGAGCCCTAGTGAAGCTATATAGGTCCTTGGTTACAGTCGCCAGGTGCGACTTAGCTAGGACCATATAAAAGTCCGGGACTCTAGTATCCCCGGCCATGAGCTCAAGCTGTACCTGGTGGGACAGCGAAGCGGCGAGTCTCTCCTTCGTATCCTGTTCCCTATGAAGGAGGTGATCGTTCAGCCTTGGGAGGTCCTCATTGAATTGACGACCGGCTACGTCAGGCTCCAGTTTCCCTACCGTGAAGGTCGACTGGATGTCTTTCCAGTGCCTATCATCGGGGGGAAGAGTAATGGAGAAGGGTCTGCACTCCTCCAGTGCAGGGCAAGGTTTCCCTTCCTCCACTGCCTTTATGACCGCTGTGAAGGCCTTTTCGATGAAGGGGAAGGTCGCAGAATTTGGCGCAACGAAGGTTAGATGCTTCTTGCTAAGCGCCGGCGTCTTGGAGTTAGTGAAACCCCTACTCTTCACCGCCTGAGCTAACATAGCTTGGGCCTTCGCGAGATCGAACACAATAACTTCCTTTGGTTCGGTCTCCTCCTTTGAGGCTGGTTCAGACCTGAGCCGGACGTAACAGTCCGGATAAACCTCGAAATTTGGGAAGAACTCCACTTCTTCCAGCAAGAGAGCCAACCCTTTCACTAATGTAAATCTTGCCAGTTGTAATTGGCATATGCTCGGCGTATCTCCATGGGTTAGTTTCCGAGCAGGTGGGGAGGTCCTTAACCGAAATCCTTTTCGGTTGCTTGAAGCTGATGAGAGTCGTCCGAAAATGTTCCTGAGTTTCTCGTAGCTTCTTTTCCATGAGGGCTTCAAGCATCTTGAAGACCTCTTGAGTGGCGGATGGAAGAGGGTCCGGGGTGGCAGAAGTCGAAGGAACAGGTTCCTCGGACGGTGCAGGAGTTGCTGGGGGAGCAGGAGCGACCTCGGTCTCCGAATCAGGGTATTCCACCTGATCTTCCTCATAGTCGAGTTCCTCGCCCATGAGGTTCTTCTCCGTCTCTTCCGACACCTCCGACATACGTTCCACGTTGTCGGAATCAAGATGGCACTCACGCATGGACTGTGCCATGACAACATCAGGTTCCACCACGATCTGGACGGTGGGGATCTGATCACGGGGGACCACTGAATCTTTTGATGCTTTTGGGAAAAGCAAGGCCCTCAAGTCTTCGTTGGGAAGCTACGGTCCAATGGCGTTCTTCTGGAAGCCACGCACCCATTTGCGTAGCTTCTCCCTAGCAATGTCCCTTGCCTCCGCAGAAGGAGGATCGTCGAACGCCTCGACAAGAAGACTTTTGCAGACTGTACAGCTCTGTGGGTCCCAATACTTCAAGTCGCCTTTCTTGGCGGCACAGGGGGCGTGGGTCCGGCACGCCTTGTGCCCGTAGAAGTCCGGGCGCTTCACCCCGCAGAAGCTACTCTCACTCTTCAGATACTCCTCCTGTAAAAGAAAGAGATCATGAGTACATGGAAGGCATAAGAATGACTTACATTACTCTAAAATTAAGGATAACTTCATCTAAAATTAAGAATAACTTAATTATAAGAACATATTAATGCTCAAGATTAATGAGCGGGAAAGGAAGTAGATAGACACATACTTGTGAATCCCGCCCAGCTGGTTACCGTAACCTTATCCGTAGACAATTCCTTTGTGCCCGAAGGTCGCAATGAGGGAAATCCGTATGGATGAGCCAAGCTAGGCTTTTAACAGGAATTGTCCACAGAGTGTAATAGGGTCTGAGACCACTCAGATCCCTGGGGGAGAGGGGGCATAGGATAAACCCCTTATTAAATGTAGGTTCCGGCAATCGACTGCACTAAGATACACAGAGTATGCTGGAATTATTGTAATGTGCAATCAAACAGTATAGCCACAATCTTGGATGGTAAGACAATACCTATATGGAAGTGGCCAGGCCATCTGGCTGCAGTATATTGACTTTCGGCATGTTGCCGGCAGCCAGGGAAGGGGTACAAGTCCCTTAACGTCTCATGAGGGTGCTGCCAGACCGACGGCACACCGGAGGCCGGTCCTGCAGGGTGGAAGTCATCAAGGCAGACACACTGAGTATCTATAAGGATAATACCATAGTGGCGACCGCCGGCACAGCGGCGGGTCGTCGGCAGGGGGCGGCGGCTCCGGCAGCCGAAGGCTGACGGCATGGTGAGCCTTGGATCAATTCATAAGATAGATATGTATATGGTCGTATACCTAGATTGCCGGCAATCAATGCCAGTATGTGGGTGGCCGACTCCGAAAGTCGGCCGGCTGCTAATTGGTAAAACGAAGGGTGGGACATTGCCGGTAAGCCGACGGAAGGCGGCAGCCTCCGGCACACGGAAGGCTGACGTCTTAAAGGGGGGAGGCATCTAATGGAAGAATGTCACCTGAGGTAGTGGTGGTTATCGCCAGCAGTAGAGACGGCAAGGGACCGGCATCAGGATAGAAAGAGAGAAAGGTAAGGAGGGATGGAAGGGGTAAGATCCTATACCCCTCCGGCATCCCTCCGGAGAGAGTGCACTCATGATAGGAGTGGATACTCCTAACATCCGGCGGAAGGGAGCCGGCAGGTGGCCGGGTGCCTGTGGTAACCCAAGGGAGGGATAGAGGGCACTCAAAGAGGGGGGAATCCCCCGCCGGCAGGACCGCCGCCGGCAACCACCCCCATAGAATGCTATGAAGGGTATGTGTACCAGAGCGGCCAGCTCAGCAGGAGAACAATGTTAGCCCTACCACTCCACCCAAAGGAGGAGTTGTAGGACTAAGGACAGAGGTGTGTAGGCAAGCCTACACCAAAGGGATAGGTTGGGAGGGAGAAGAATAGGTCTTTCTAAAGAGGAGAGACTGCATGAGAACGGCCACCAAGGTAAGGGAGAACGCTCCCTAACCTAGGATAGGTAGCCCAGATCGAGAACGGTACTAATGTACCGTCTCAAACTATAATAAGGCAGAGTCAACCCCCAGAGCTTAACCTAGAGTAGGAGGACTAACTCCTAGGCTAGGAAAGCTGAAAGACACACCGCTAGTTGCAGGGAGGAAGGAGTAACCCAACCAGGTGCAACTGAGGAAGGGCAGGGCCCTTCCTAATCTCTCAGGCACAACCCTAAGGGAGGGTCATTCCCTTAGGGTAGGCAGAGAAGCGATAAATACTCTGGTT
>NC_090759.1:12052183-12072183 GCF_036898095.1 Palaemon carinicauda | reverse complement strand
TTTCCTAATCTTCAAGGGTAGAGAAAAGTAATCTCTTATCCCTAATGTAATCACTCGAATCTATGGTAAGTATTATACATATAGGAAAATAACTTTGATTAGATCTTTTGACATAAGAATAATTACTTACATCCAATTCTACCTCATGTAAATGATGTATTTTAACTTAGTTAATCTAAAGACTCACATTGATAGCATTTCATGCTTCGTGTGTCTGAACCTCCGTAGTACTTGCTTTCCCAAGCAGAATTAAAGTGACCCAAAGCATGATTGTTTCTAGTGTTCCAGAGGGAACCTTTTGGTGCTTTTATTATTCTAATTCTTCAAGGCTGCCGTTGCTCTTCTTTTTGGTCCTGAAAGCAAGAAATAGTCGTTCATATGATGCCATTACTGTTATCTTTTTTAGTGGAGTACAAGTTAGTTGCTGAGGTTTAACGGTCGTTCATAAATGGCAGAGGCAAGGAACAGTGACAGTCCCCTAGAGATTGGCCACATAAACATATGATCAACACCCAAACCCCTCTCCACCCAAACAAAGACCAGGGAGAGCGAGGCAATGGCTGCTAATGACTCAGCAAGTAGCCCTACAAATTCCCCCAAACCACTATCATTAGCTCACAATAATGGTGAGGTTACAGGCACTACGAGAAACTATTGAGCTGAGCGGGTCTTGAACCCCAGTCCAACATATATTGAAATGATCCTCAGTATTCGCATTCTATACCAAACCTTATTGCCTTATTCTATGTTTGGGTTCCCCCAGGTCCCTCAGTGTGAGGCACCTCGTATATCCACCAGAGTTGCTAATGCATTTTCCGGTGTATTTTGCATCTTCCAGTCTTGGATGGTCTGGGATGCATCTTAGGTATTTACCGAGCTTATTCTTAAACACATCTACGCTCACTCCTGTATGTTTCTTAGAGGAGCTGGCAGCGCATTAAATAGTCGCAGCATTATCGATGCTGGTGCATGGTGGATTAATGTCCTGTGCTCCTTCCTTAGTTTTCTTGGTATAGTTTTTGGCACTATAAATCTACCTCGGCTTGCTCTTTCTGATATTTTTAGCTCCATGATGTTTTCAATAATTCCTTCTATTTGCTTCCATGCTTGTATTATCATGTAGCGTTCTCTTCTTTCTAGACTGTATAGTTTTAAAAATTGCAGTCTTTCCCAGTAGTCAAATTTCTTGACTTCTTCTATTCTAGTAGTATAGGACCTTTGAACACTCTCTATTTGTGCAATATGCTTTTGGTAGTGCGGGTACCATATCACATTGCAGTACTCGAGTGTACTACGTACATAAGTTTTGTAAAGCATAATCATGTGTTCAGCTTTTCTTGTTTTAAAGTGTCTGAATAGCATTCCCATTTTTGCCTTACATTTAGCCAAGAGTGTTGCTATTTGGTCGTTGCATAACATATTCCTATTTAACATTACACCAAGGTCTTTAATTGCTTCATTGTTTGTGATTGTCTCGTTATTAGGTCCCTTGTATGCATATACCATTCCTTCTCTGTTTCCATAATTTATTGATTCGAATTTATCGGAGTTTAATACCATCCTATTTATCTCCGCCCATTCATATATTTTGTTTAGATCTCTTTGTAGTGAGTTCCTATCTTCATCACAAGTAATTTCTCTACATATTCTTGTGTCATCGGCGAAACTTCTCACTACAGAATTTTCAAAACCACAGTCTATGTCTGAGATCATAATAACAAACAGCAGTGCAGCTAATACCGTACCCTGTGGCACGCCAGATATTACCTGATCTTCATCTGATTTCTCGTCATTTGCAACCACTATCTATTTTCTGTTTTGCAGGAATTCTTTTACCCATTTTCCTATCTTTCCCACAATATTATGCTTTTTCATTTTTTTCTCTAATATATCATGGTCTACCTTGTCAAAGGCCTTTGCAAAATCTAGATAGATCACATCTGTGTCTTTTTCATTTATCATATTTTTGTATATGTTTTCATAGTGTGCTATCTGTTGGGTTTGTGTACTTTTTCCGGGCACAAAACCGTGTTGCCCTATATTAAACAAATTATTTTTAACCAAATGATCCATTATTTTCTTTTAAATTACCCTCTGATACACTTTCATGATATGTGATGTTAGACTAACAGGTCTATAATTGCTTGCCTCTAGTCTTGATCCACTTTTGAAATTAGGGGTTATATAAACTAATTTATGTTTAACATATATCTCGCTCATATCTACACTTTGTCTTAGCAGTATTGCAAACGGCTTCGCGATAGTGTTTGCAGCTTTTTTTTTAACAAAATAGCTGGAACTCCATCTGGTCCGGCTGCCAATCCATTTTTAATTTCTCTTATAGCCTTGACAATATCTGCTTCAATAATATCTATATCCGTTAGATATTCAACATTTTCGTCTTTCATTTCTGTTTCATTATTCTCATTCGCAATTCTTGGCGTGAACTCACTCTTATATTTTTCTGCTAATATGTTGCATATTTCCTTTTTTTATTCGTTAACCGTCCTTCAATTCTTAGAGGGCCTATTTCTAATCTCCCTTTATTCATCTTTTTTGCATAGGAGTAAAGTATCTTTATATATATATATATATATATATATATATATATATATATATATATATATATATATATATATATTATATATATATATATATATATATATATATATATATATATATATATATATAGATATATATATATATATTGAAGTGTCCTTTGTTCTAAGTCCCTTTTTTCATTTTCTTTCTATTGTATAATCTTTTGTTCTGCATTTTCTATCTTACTTTTTTATTTCCATCATTTTCCATACATTTTTTTTCTTCCACTTTCAGGCTGTTGAGGTTATTTTTTGAAAAATTCCTTTCAAGTGTTTGAAAGTTTACACTAATCATGATAAGGAGGACAATACTTTAGATTCAGATCGACTCTGAAATGTAAGGACTGTTTGGAAATTAATGGGGGGGGGGGGGGGTTCCCCATCGCATACGAGATAGAAGATTTAAGGTATCGATCAGTAAAATAAAAAAAATGAAAAAAATCAACATATCGACCGATCAGATAAAAATATAGAGATAAAATATCGGATTCGGATGTTACTGTCCAAAAGAAAAATGGACAGTAGTTGCGTGATATTCCGAAGTTATATAGTAGGCGACTTATATGTATAAATTATTAACATATATATATATATATATATATATATATATATATATATATATATATATATATATATATATATATATATATTTGTGTGTGTGTTTGCGTGTGTGTGTATGTGTTTGTTAATTAGTTATTCAACTTCTGAGTTAAATTTCAGTGGTATTATTAAAATATGAAAAAAACATACTTCTAATAATGGGAACCCATTTGAGCGTTTATATAGAACAGCAGCAATCAATACAAAACGTGTCATTTCTTTAATAGGTAAAGTAAGATGTCGCAAAGATGTCTTACCTAAAACCTACAAGTCGACTTGGGGCCCTTTTGCCCCAAAGCAACGTTGGTCTGTAATTATCGCAAAGCTAATACAGGTTGAGGACTTGAAAACTTTCCGTTTTTCCTAACGAACCTGAGTAACACAAACAAGAAACTCTCAGAAAAAGCGATGGTTCAAGAAACAATCGTAATTAACAGAATGGGGGAAACAAATGGGTTTTATTCCTTTTGGAAAGGCAATGCTTATATCATTATGGTATACGATGCACTTAGAGTTCTACCGTATTATATGCTCATATCTTTCCGGTCATGCCCAGTCTCTTATCCCCTGGAGGAAGGGATAGTAGTCATATACCGAGATATACAATCTGAGACCACAATGTCCCCCAAATTGCCTAAACTGCCATGTTGTAGTTAAGAAAGGGGAAGGGGTGAATCTGTGTGTATATTTGTGTGAGGATATATGTGCTTATCTATCTAATATTTAACCGTATTTTTGACAGCTCGCGTGCAATAATTTTTAATAATTTTTGTCGTTTCATTAGAAGCATTCCAAGTCACACCGTGTCCCATACATTAAGCATTCAAAGTCCTTGGTATCAATCAATCCTAGTCCCTGGAATTAAACATTACAAGTCCTTGAAATCATTCAAAGTTTCTGAAATCTATCATTCCAAGTCCTTAGAATCAAACATCCCACGTCCCTTTGAATCAAGCATACCAAGTCCCTGTAATGAAGCATACCTAGTCCCTAGAATCCATTATACTAAGTCCCTGAAATTAAGAATTCCGAGCCCCTGAAATCAAGCATACCAAGTCACTGGAATCAAGCATTTCAAGTCCCTAAAATCAAGTATTCCAATTCCCTGGAATCAAGCATTCCATGTCATTGGATTTAAGCAAACCAAGTCCTTATAATGAAGCATTCCAAGTCCCTGGAATCAAGCCTTTCAAATCACTGTAATCAAGCAGGTATTTGGACAGAATGTCGAAAGACAGAATGTCGAAAGACAGAATGTCGAAAGACAGTGTGTCGAAAGACAAAGTGTCTAATGTACAGAGTGTCGAAAAGATAAAATGGATAAAGGATCACAATTATCCATCAATATAAGCAATGAAATTTCATTTATGAGTACACTAAAGGTAAAGTCATATTTTGATCAATAAGACCATGAATGGTATATAGTTGTTTTCCATTAAGGGCCGACTTGAAAGTTCCATCACAGAAGCATACCTAGACCCTAGAATTAAGTATACCAAGTCCATGGAACCAAGAATACCAAGTCTCTAAAACCAAGCATTTCCAGTCACTAAAATCAAGCATTTCAAGTCCCTGAGTCAAGCATTTAAAGTCCTTAGAATCAAGCATCTCAAGGCCCTGAAAGCAAGCATTCCAATTCCTTAGAACCAGGCATTTCAAGTCCTGTGGAAGTAAGCATTCCAAGTCCTAATAACCAAGCATTCCAAGTCCCTGGAATTAAGCATACAAAGTCCCTAGAATCAAGCATTCCAAGTTCCTGGAATCAAGTATACCAAGTCCCCGAAGTCAAGTATTCCTATTCCCTGGAATAAATCAATCCAAGTCAATGGAATCAAGAATACCAAGTCCTGGAATCAACCAAACCAAGACCCTAGAATCCAGCCTTCCAAGTCCTTAGAACCAAGCATACCAAATCTCTGGAATCAAGCATGCCAAGTTCCTGGAATCAAGCATTGCAAACCCATGATATGAAGCAGTCCATGATCTTAGAACCAAGCATTCCAAGTCCCTGAAATCAAGCATATCAAGTCCCTAGAATGGAGGATTCCAAGTTCCTGTAATCAAGCATATCAAGTTCATAAAATCAAGCATCCCAAATCCCTGGAATCAAGTATACTAAGTCCAGGGAATCAAGCTTTCCAAGTTCTTAAAATCAAACATTCTAGAATCAAGCACTCCCAGTTCCTAAAATCAAGCATACCAAGTCACTAGAATCAAGCATTTCAAGTCCTGGGAAGCAAGCATTCCAAGTTCTAATAACCAACTATTCCAAGTCCATAGAATCAAGCATTCCACGTCCCTGGAATAAACATTCCAATTTTCTAAAATCAAGCATTCCAAGTCCTTAGAATCGAGGATACCAGGTTCCTGGAATCAAGCATACCAAGTTCCTAGAATCAAACATTCCTAGCCCTTGGAATCAAGCACTCCTGGAATCAAGCCTACCAAGTCTTTAGAATCAAGCATTTTAGGTCCTCTGGAATCAAGCATACCAAATCCCTAGAATCAAGCATTTCAAGTCACTGTAGTCAAGCATTTAAAGTCCCTGGAATCCAGCATTCCAAGTCACTGTAGTCAAGCATTTAAAGTCCCTGGAATCCAGCATTCCAAGTCCTTTGAACCAAGTCTTTCAAGGCCCTAGAATCAAGTATTCCAAGTCCTTAGAAGCAAGCATACTAAGTCCCTGGAATCATGCATGTCAAGTCTCCGGAATCAAGCATGCCAAGTTCATAGAATCACTCATTCCAAGTCCCTGGAATCAAACATATCACGTCCTTAGAATGAATCATTTTGAGTCCTTAAAATCAAGCATTCCAAGACTAGAACTAAGCATTCCAAGTCACAGGAATCAAGCATACCAAGTCCTTAGAATCAAGCATTTCAAGTCCCTGCAACTAAGCTTTTCAAGTCCAAGAAATCAAGCATTCCAAGTTCATAGAATAAAACATTCAAATTCCTTAGAATCAAGCATACAAAGTCCCTGGAACCATGCATGTTAAGTCCATGGAATTAAGCGTACCAAGTCCCTAGAATCAAGCATGCCAATTCCCTAGAATCATGCATACCAAGTCCCTGGAATTTAGCATACCAAATCCTTAGAATCAACCATTTGAGGTCCCTAGAATCATTCATTTCAAATCCCAGGAATCAAGGAAATCAAGTCCCTAGAATCAAGCATTCAGAGTCCTTGGAATCAAGCATACTAAGTGTATAGACTTGAGTATTCCAGGTCCCTAGATGGAAGCATACCAAGTCCCTAGAATCAAGCAGACCTAGTCCCTAGAACTAAGCATTCCAAGTCATTGGAATCAAGCATACCAAGTCTCTAGAATCAAGCATTCTAAGGCTGCGTTTACACCAAGCGAATCGAATCGATTCAATTCATGGAGAATCATTTTGAATTGGTATAGTTCCAACCTACTGAATCTGATTAACACATCATTCAGTACCAAGGCAGCCTTCGAGGAGTATGGACGTCTTTGCTGTTGCAGAAATAGCATTGTTGCTGTGGCTGAGAAAGCGTAGACGGAGGCGAAGACAACGAATATGGGTGCATCCAATAAATTCCAGAAGACCTGAATTTGAGAGCTTTGGACATTTGTTCCCAGATTTGGTCAATAATCCGGAGAAGTTTTATGACTTCTTTAGGATGACCACAGAACAATTCAAGATGTTGGTTGAGTTGATGGGACCCTCATTCAAGAAGCAGAATGCCAATTACCGTCTTGCAATTCGACCTGACTCGCCTTGACTGAAGAAAAAATGGGACCGCGCGCATCAATGATTCTGAATCGCCATGAATCTCCATGATTTGAATTGACTCGATTCGCTTGGTGTAAACGATTCAATTGAATTTAACGTGGCGAATCATGAAGAATCATGAATTGGGATGATTCTCCATGAATTGAATAGATTCGATTCGCTTGGTGTAAACGCAGCCTTAGCGAATCAAATCGATTCAATTCATGGAGAATCATCCCAATTCATGATTCGTCATGATTCGCCACGTTAAATTCAATGGAATCGTTTACACCAAGCAAATCGAGTCAATTCAAATCATGGAGATTCATGGCGATTCAGAATCACTGATGCGCGCGGTCCCATTTTTTCATCAGTCAAGGCGAATCAGCCGAGCAGGAAGCATATATATATATATATTATGTTTATTCACATTATATTATCAGTGATTTTATATATTCAATTCATTTATTTACTCTCCTTTATTTAAAACTCTTTTTGTCAATCTTCCGTTCCATGCGTTCAGGTCTCTCTCTCTCTCTCTCTCTCTCTCTCTCTCTCTCTCTCTCTCTCTCTCTCTCTCTCTTTCTCTCTGCATATTTGAGTATGTAAATTGCTGTACGGTGCAGTTTATATGCCTGCAAGTCATCTAATTTCATACCTTCTTCATTCTTCTTTTTCAACGCCTTTCAACAAGCACTAAGAAGTCATAAAACTTCTCCGGATTATAGACCAAATCTGGGAACAAATGTCCAAAGCTCCCAGATTCAGGTCTTCTTGAATTTATTGGATGCACCCATATAATCGTTGCACTTGCCTCCGCCTCCGTCTACGCTTTCTCAGCCACAGCAACAATGCTATTTCTGCAACATCTAAGACGTCCATACTCCTCGAAGGCTGCCTTGGTACTGAATGATGTGTTAATCAGATTCAGTAGGTTGGAACTATACCGATTCAAAATGACGCGAGTCAAATGATTCTCCATGAATTGAATCGATTCGATTCTCTTGGTGTAAACGCAGCCTAAGGCTGCGTTTACACCAAGCGAATCGAATCGATTCAATTCATGGAGAATCATTTGACTCGCGTCATTTTGAATCGGTATAGTTCCAACCTACTGAATCTGATTAACACATCATTCAGTACCAAGGCAGCCTTCGAGGAGTATGGACGTCTTTGATGTTGCAGAAATAGCATTGTTGCTGTGGCCGAGAAAGCGTAGACAGAGGCGTAGGCAACGAATATATGGGTGCATCCGATAAATTTCAGAAGACCTGAATTTGGGAGCTTTGGACATTTGTTCCCAGATTTGGTCAATAATCCGGAGAAGTTTTATGACTTCTTAGTGCTTGTTGAAAGGCGTTGAAAAAGAAGAATGAAGATGGTATGAAATTAGATGACTTGCAGGCATACAAACTGCAACGTACGGCAATTTACATACTCAAATATGCAGAGAGAGAGAGAGAGAGAGAGAGAGAGAGAGAGAGAGAACCTGAACACATGGAACGGAAGATTGACAAAAAGTGTTTAAAATAAAGGAGAGTAAATAACTGAATTGAATATATAAAATCACTGGCAATATAATGTGAATAAACTTTATATATATATATATATATATATATATATATATATATATATATATATATATATATATATATATATATATATATATATATATATATATATATATATATATATGCTTCCTGCTCGGCTGACTCGCCTTGACTGATGAAAAAATGGGACCGCGCGCATCAGTGATTCTGAATCGCCATGAATCTCCATGATTTGAATTGACTCGATTCGCTTGGTGTAAACGATTACATTGAATTTAACGTGGCGAATCATGACGAATCATGAAATGGGATGATTCTCCCTGAATTGAATCGATTCGATTCGCTTGGTGTAAACTGCAGCCTAAGTCTTCTAGAATCAACATACCAAGTTCCTAGGAGCAAGCATTCAAAGTCCCTAGAATCAAGCATACTGTACCAACCGTGTGTCACACAATTGTACATAATTCCTTTTGTATATACAGTAATATGCTTGTATCTTCGCTCTTCCCTCGCACTCAAACGAACATGAAAATTCATGTCTGCTGTTTTGCTCTGAACATTGTCTGTCTCTCGAGCATGTTATGTCCTGTTGCCTTGAGGTTTTGTATATAAAGAAGAGTGTTCCTTAATATATAACTCAGTCGTTTCCAATCTGCCTTTGAGTTCACAACTCCTCTCTCGGCCCGTCACAATACCAAGTTCCTAGGAGCAAGCATTCGAAGTCCCTAGAATCTAGCATACCAATTACCTAGAATTAAGCATTCCAAGTCACTACAAACAAGCATTACACGTCTGTAGAATCAAGAATTACAAATCCATAGAAACAAGCATTCTAAGTCCCTGGAAGAAAGCATACCAAGTCCCTAGCATCAATCATTGAAAGTCCCTATAATATAGCATTCCAAGTCCCTAGAATCAAGAATTTCATCTCCCTAAAGTTAAGCATTCTAAGTCTGTGAAATCAAACATGTCAATTCCCAAGAATCTAGCATATCAAGCCCCTAGAATCAAGCTTTCCAAGTCCCTAGACTCAAACATTCCAAGTCGACTAGAATAAAGCATACCAAGACCCTATAAGCAAGCATTCCAAGTCCCTAGAATCAAGCATTCTAAGTCTTCTAGAATAAAGCATACCAATTTCCTATAAGCAAGCATTCCAAGTCCCTAGAATCAAGCTTTCTAGAATCAAGCATTCCAAGTCTTCTAGAATAAAGCATACCAAGTCCATATAAGCAAGCATTGCAAGTCCCTATAATCAAACAATACAAATCCCTAGAATCAAGCATTCCAAGTCTCCAGAATAAAGCATACCAAGTCACTGGAATCAAGCATACGACACCCCAAGAATCGTGCATTCTATGTCCCTAGAATCAAGAATTCCATGTCCTTAGATTCGAGCATTATAAGTGTCTAAAATCAAACATGCCAATTCCCTAGAATTAAGCATGCCAAGTTCTTAGAATTTAGAATCAAGAATTCCAATTCCCTAAAATCAAGCATTCCGAGTCCCTATAATCAAGCATTCCAAGTGCCTGGAATCAAATAGTTTAAGTCCATTTAATCAAGCACACCAAGTCCCTAGAATTAGGGTTTCAAATTTCCTAGAATCAAGATTTCAAAATACCTAGAATCAATCATACCAAGTCTCTAAAATCAACTATTTCAAGATATTAGAATCACAAGTCCCTAGAATCAAGCTTTCATATTTCCTGGAATCAAGAATTCTAAGTCCCTAGAATCCAGCATTCCAAGTCCCTGACGTCAATCAATGAAAGTCCCTGGAATCAAGGACGAGTGAAGTCTCGGGATATATGAAACTGCCAACACCTGAGTAACAAATATCGCATCGAGAAATCGATATCAACTTAATTTTCTGTCTTATTTATTGTTAATTTGTGACGCCGAGTGAGAGAAATGTCAATAGTATCGGCTTCTGTCGAATTTTATGAATTCATTTGAGCAACTTCCACCGACTGCAAATTGAAAATTTCATCCTATGGAGTTGCAACGAGTTGATATTTGAGCTTTCGTGGCAGGTCAAAGCCAGTGGGTAAACTCTTCATTATTTCATTTTCCCATACTAAATGTTATGCATCTGTAAGATTGTTGATAGAAATACATGAATACATACATATATATATGTATATATATATATATATATATATATATATATATATATAGTTATAGTTATGTATATTAAGTTGCTGTTTTCTAGGTTTTCAAGATAGAGTAGAATTCTTTAGTTATTAGTAGCAAGTGGAGTATCTACAGTAGAAATGTCAGATAATTAAATCATTACTAATTTAGACATCTCTTCTGCTTTCCATTTTTATCATTTCAATAACTATGTCATATTAGATTTTAACGCTATATATAATAACACGACTGCAGGAAAAGAGATATACATATACATATATATATATATATATATATATATATATATATATATATATATATATATATATATATATATACAGTATATATAAACACGATTTTTATGGTAGCTTATCTAAAATGCCTCTGCTGGGTGATCTGCTGGACTAGGGTTCGAGACCGGCTCAAGCTCGATAGTTTCTTGTAGTGAATGCGACTCCACCATCCTTTTGAGCTGAGGATGGGTATTTAAGGGATTGTATAGGTCTACCTGCTGAGTTAACAGCAGCTATTGCATGGCTTTCCCTGGTCCTAGCTTGGGTGAAGTCACTGTCCTGCTAGCTAACTAATACATTGACACTGTTCCTTGCCTCTGCCATTCATGGAAGTCCTTTAAACCTTGAAGTGATTAGGTGAGTGCCAGGTCTCTCTCTCTCTCTCTCTCTCTCTCTCTCTCTCTCTCTCTCTCTCTCTCTCTCTCTCTCTCAAAGAGGAGGATACGCTAGAAATGGTTAAGGGATGAAGTCGCAATCCCCTTCCCTGCCACATATTCAAGCACTCGTCAAAGCCATATCTAACGTTTATATAATGACGGAAATTTAATAAAATTGGACAAATGATAATGGAATTAAGATGCAAATTAAGGAGATACGGGATTAATGCCTTTCGAAAATGACAAATTGAATACAGAGGGTTTTTGAATATCTGAAGTAAGACATTCCAAGATTCCGTGATTGACTGGAAAGGGATCGTCGACTCATTAGCTTTGGTAAGCAGCTCTTGCAGAAGGACATTCCAAAATCAAACCATTGTTCTCTAGTTATGGGTAGTGACATAGCCTCTGTACTATGGTTGAGGGTACAGTCGGGCACACTATTCTATCTGTTTCTTATTTTCTTTCCTCACTGGCTATTTTCTCTGTTGGAGCCTTTATAGGGCTTATAGTATCCTGCTTTTAAAGCTAGGTTTATAGCTTAGTTACGGATGATGATAATAAAAGATTATTAAATTGACAAGGTTTAGAATCCATAAGAAAGAAGTTTATAGATAGATAAGGTAATTGTGAAATATCGAAAAATTTTCATTAACTGTCTGACCTTCGGTACTGAAGGGGAAAAGATAATCGTTTTAACATAATATTTTTGAATCCAGAGAGAGAGAGAGAGAGGGGTAACTATTATGGCCAAAGTTGGATAAAGTACGAGATCAAATGACTAAGAGGAAGGGCAGTCGAGGCGCTTCAAAGGTCCACCTGAAATGGCCCCCTCCATCAGCAGTGATCTTAATTAAGACATAACGAAATACTTCGTAGATCTTTCCAAACCCGTGTTTTTTTCCGTTTTATTTGTATACAAGTTTAGATCCATGATTATAATGTGTGCCAGGGGTGTGTAGATGAGAAATTTAGTATAATGTAGAACAAACGGTTTTGGTGATTCTGAATTTGATTTTGTTCATTATTTTAATGGGTTTTCCATAGGGTTGTGATATTAACACTTCAAAACGAAAGCTGTTTTTGAAGTTTGACCTTTATACACTTCCCCCTTTATAAAAAGCAATATTGGTAATTAATCTGATTATTTCTTTAATGCGAGAAGATAATGGTCGAGACCTGAAAGTTCCCTCTGTCATCAGGCGATGCGTAAAACTCCAAATTGATTTATCCGTAGAGAGGTGAAACTCAATGGAGAAACTCAAAAATCTTGTTCAGCGATTTCTTCACGCTAAGAATGTTCATGTTGCGTTTCCTTTCGAAAATTTCATGAAAGATCCTTGGTTAACTGATTAGAAGTCAAATAGCTTCACAGATTTAGATGACAAATAAGACTTTAGTTATGCCTCGATTATTATTATTATTATTATTATTATTATTATTATTATTATTATTATTATTATTATTATTATTATTATTATTATTATTATTTTTATTATTATTATTTGCTAAGCTACAATCCTACTTGGAAAAGCAGGATGCTATAAGCCCAAGGGCTTCAACAGGGAAAATAGCGCAGTAGTGAAGGAAATAAGGAAAACTACAAGAGAAGTTTAAGAAAAATGATAAAATTGAAATTGATCTTTTATATAATTATAAACTATAAAAACTTGAAAATAACAAGAGAAATAGAAATAAGAGAGAGTACTGTGCCCAAGTGTATCCTCAAGCAAGAGATCTCTAACCCAAGACAGGAGAAGACCATAGTGCTAAGGCTATAGCACTACCAAGACTAGAGAACAATGGTTTGATTTTGGAGTATCCTTCTCCTAGATGAGCTGCTTACCATACCTAAAGAGTTTCTTCTAGTCCTATCAAGAGGAAAGTAGTCACAGAGCAGTAGATAACATCTTGAGAGAAGAAAGAAAACTGGTTTGGTAATTTCAGTGTTGTCAAGTGTATGAGGAAAGAAGAGTATGTGTAAAGAATAGTCCAAACTATTTTCTATAAGCGTCGGTAAACATGAAATGGGACGTAACCAGAGAGATGGATCTAATGTAGTACTGTCTTGCCAGTCCAGTGTTGCCAACTAAGCGCGAAATGCGCTAGTTCTAGTGCACTGGTATCATAAACAGCGCATAGATTTTGCATTTTATGTATAATGCGTTAGCTAGTAAAAATTTAATTGTCTTAGTGCATTTTATATTGCATTTCTGATATATATATATATATATATATATATATATATATATATATATATATATATATATATATATATACACGTATGTGTGTATGTTAAGGCACAAACAATTCTTTTTTAAGGTGGGGAAATCGAATATCCCAAGTTGAACTTGTTCTGGACACCCCTCTCTCTCTCTCTCTCTCTCTCTCTCTCTCTCTCTCTCTCTCTCTCTCTCTCTCTCTCTCTCTCTCTCTCCACTGTAATATTTACAAAATATATCAATGTCGTTTATTTTTCATTATAAATTTGGATAAATTATATTCCTCAAGTCCGTAATTAAAGTTTGAACAGTGGTTTAAACCTGTGTGTCAATTCTAAAATGCAATAAGTGTACCTGGATTGCACTGTATGTCAGCCGTATCATTCGTATAACAAATTCGTGTCCAATATTTACAATAATTGCTATATTGCCCTTTATTTTTGTTGCTATTAGTTCATCTTCTATGCGAATTGTTTTTTGTTGCTATTACTTCATCTTCTATGCGAATAGTTTTTGTTGCTATTAGTTCATCTTCTATGCGAATTGTTTTTTGTTGCTATTACTTCATCTTCTATGCGAATAGTTTTTGTTGCTATTAGTTCATCTTCTATGCGAATTGTTTTTTGTTGCTATTACTTCATCTTCTATGCGAATAGTTTTTGTTGCTATTAGTTCATCTTCTATGCGAATTGTTTTTGTTGCTATTAGTTCATCTTCTATGCGAATTGTTTTGTTGCTATTAGTTCATCTTCTATGCGAATTGTTTTTTGTTGCTATTACTTCATCTTCTATGCGAATAGTTTTTGTTGCTATTAGTTCATCTTCTATGCGAATAGTTTTTTGTTGCTATTACTTCATGTTCTATGCGAATTGTTTTTGTTGCTATTAGTTCATCTTCTATGCGAATTGTTTTTTGTTGCTATTACTTCATCTTCTATGCGAATTGTTTTTTGTTGCTATTACTTCATCTTCTATGCGAATAGTTTTTGTTGCTATTAGTTCATCTTCTATGCGAATTGTTTTTGTTGCTATTAGTTCATCTTCTATGCGAATTGTTTTGTTGCTATTAGTTCATCTTCTATGCGAATTGTTTTTTGTTGCTATTACTTCATCTTCTATGCGAATAGTTTTTGTTGCTATTAGTTCATCTTCTATGCGAATAGTTTTTGTTGCTATTAGTTCATCTTCTATGCGAATAGTTTTTGTTGCTATTAGTTCATCTTCTATGCGAATTGTTTTTGTTGCTATTAGTTCATCTTCTATGCGAATTGTTTTGTTGCTATTAGTTCATCTTCTATGCGAATTGTTTTTTGTTGCTATTACTTCATCTTCTATGCGAATAGTTTTTGTTGCTATTAGTTCATCTTCTATGCGAATTGTTTTTTGTTGCTATTACTTCATCTTCTATGCGAATAGTTTTTGTTGCTATTAGTTCATCTTCTATGCGAATTGTTTTTTGTTGCTATTACTTCATCTTCTATGCGAATAGTTTTTGTTGCTATTAGTTCATCTTCTATGCGAATTGTTTTTGTTGCTATTAGTTCATCTTCTATGCGAATTGTTTTGTTGCTATTAGTTCATCTTCTATGCGAATTGTTTTTTGTTGCTATTACTTCATCTTCTATGCGAATTGTTTTGTTGCTATTAGTTCATCTTCTACGCGAAGTATAACATCACCAAAATCCATATACTCTTCCTAGCGCATTTCAGACCTCAATCTAGCTCATTTATGTCCAGCACAGTTGGCAACACTGTGGCAGTCAAGGGACTCGATAACTCTCTAGCGGTAGTATCTCAACGGGTGGCTGGTGCCTTGGCCAACCTACTACTTATTCTAGCAGTTTAAATAAAGTATGCCTGCCACTTAATGCACTAAAAACAAATAAAGAATTTTTAATATTGTGACAACTTCCTTTGCCCGTAAGCTTTCTATCATATCTCTCTCGGATACAGAAAGTCTTTTCTTCAAACATTTCTGGTTCATCATAAACGTGGAATTTTTTAAGTCTTATTATTCTTCTTCTTTCTATAGCATCTTGATTGCATACAACTTTTAAGAAGCCGACTTCTTACGCTGTCTACAGAACTGCAACCAAATATTTATCAGTATTGCTCGTAAAGTTCTACATTGTATTCCTTCTTCTCTATTTCCAAGCAAATCTAATATATGATAAAAAATATATCCTAATTGAATGATTAAATATTATACTCCTAAGTAAACAACAGGCATTCACCTCTCTGTATATTGAATAGAGAGACAGATGTTGAAGGTGGAGGGGGGGGGGGGGCAAGAGTTTCCCTCATACCCTTCACCTCATCTGTACTGGGTATTCACTCATCCTTTCTCAAAGGATTCAAAACCATTCAAAAGGATTTCTATTACTTGAAGCACATTGCACTATAATCTCAAACGCTTGACCACGTACGTAGCTAGAGATTTTGGGGCCTGGATGCCTGAGTTAGTAAAGCCTCCCCCCCCCCCGCTATTCCTTACCCTGGTTTGTTGTTGATCATTCTAAATATTTACTTACATACAGTTATTTTCTGCCCCTGCTTTGTAGCGCTTACTGTATATCCTGCTGGTTTACTGTAAGCAGACGCAAAAGCCTCTTTGGACGCTGTGCCCTTCACTCTTCCCTTTGCCCCATCGATGTACTCCAGCTTAGCAGTCCAACTTCTTTATTATTATTATTATTATTATTATTATTATTATTATTGTTATTATTATTATTATTGTTGTTGTTGTTGTTGTTGTTGTTGTTGTTGTTGTTGTTTTTGTTGGTGGTGGTGGTGGTGGTGGTGATGGTGTTACTGTTATTGTCGTTATACTATTTATACTAAACTATGTCTCCTAGTACCATATGAGGATGAGATCATGGTGAGGGGTAGATGGAGATGGTTTGGGCATGCTCTTCGTACTCCCATGAGAGATTAGTTCACCAAACTTTTAACTGATCCCCACAAGGCACAATAAGAGTTGGAAGACCCAAGCCAATATGGCTCATGACTATGAAGCGCGAAGTAGAAGATGATGAATGGGGAAGTATTGATTTAGAAGCTCAATGTAGAAATGACTGGCGAAATCTAACCGAGTCCTTTTGAGTCAATAGACGTAGGAGGAAGTGAAGATGATGATGATGAAAATGTCTTCAATAGTTTGAATTCAAGCTTAAGCCCAAAGCCACTCAACTACATTCCGATTTTTTAGAGACCATTTAGCGAAATACCATGCATAGATTTATAAATGACACTTTGTTTGCAATAATGGGACTTGTCAATAATGAGTACGCTTTGAAACTACTTAGCTTGAAAACTCAAGGTCTAGAATCCCAATAGATTGTTGTCGATAATCACCCTTACTGACTGAAGTCCCTAATTGGTTACGTTGCTAGGTTGAGAACCTCTTCTTGAAATTCTTTGTACACCAGGAAGATGCAATTTTGCTTTCAAAATGTAAATGTATATCCATCAGAAGCTGAAGGGTTTTCGAAATTGAAAATTTCGAGAATACTTGGCTATTCTGGAGTATTTGACTATCCCATTGGATCATGGCTGAATATTCTCCGTAAAGATTGAAATTTCGTGTTCAGGATGGATGGTGAGGTGGGCTTAGGGGGAACCTGTTAAGGGGAGAAGATCGAGAGGGAGGCTGAGAGAGGCAAGACAGCGTGCTTGAAATAGGAATGAATGGCGAGCGATTGTGACGGTGTTCCGGTAGGCCCAGCTACTTCCTCCGGTCTCCTTGGATGACCGAGGAGGTAGCAGTAGTAGTGGATTCATCGTTATGAAGCTTCATCTGTGGTGGATAACGGGGGAGGGTGGGCTGTGGCACCCTAGCAGTACCAGCCGAATTCGGTTGAGTCCCTTGTCAGGCTAACCCCCAAAATTGGGGGAAGTGCCTTGGTATATATATATATATATATATATATATATATATATATATATATATATATATATTGTGACATGCCGAGAGAAGGTTGTCACTCAAAGACAATGTGAAAACAACTGAGTAAATTTATTATAGAACACACTCCTTTATATACAAAAGCTCAAAGCAATAAAAATTTTCATGTTTGAAAAACAGACACTGTTACAGAGGAGAATAGCAGACATGTATAATCTGGTTCATTTTAGTGCGAGGGAAGAGCGAAGGTAAAAGCATAATATATACACAAAATGAACTATGTACGATCGTGTGACACACGGTTGGTACATGGATCCCCCCCTAAAAATGACATACTTTACATGTTAAATAGGGCGCCCTGATCTAAAGAGGCAAACTGTAGGCGGGTCATCTGGCAGGAGGTAAGCAGGTTTTAGACGATCAATGGAGACCCAGTCTTCTTTGCCACGAATGTTTAGTAGGAATGCTTTCGGACTGCGTCAGATCACAAGGAAAGGGCCCGTGTAAGGGGGCGTTAGCGGTGGCTTGCTAGTGTCGTTGCGCCGGAAGACGTGCGTTGCAGAGTGCAAGTCTGTCGGTATGTGATGCTTCGCTGGGGACTTGAACGTCTGGTGGCATGGAGTAAATTTTCCCATGACGTGACGTATGCGCTGGAGATCGTCGGAGGAGGTTGTAGAAAGAAAAAATTCGGCAGGGACGACCAACGGATCGCCATACACCATTTCAGCTGCCGAGATGTTGAGGGCATCTTTAGGAGTGGTCCTTAGTCCCAGGAGGACCCAGGGAAGCTGAGTAAACCGGTTAGAATCCTTGCAGCAAGACATCAAAGCTGCTTTGAGGGTGCGATGAAAACGGTCAACCATTACATTGGCAGCGGGGTTGTAGGCCGTTGTGTGATGTAGGGTGATGCCCAGGAGATTCGCTAATGATGTCCACAATTGAGAGGTGAAAGTGGTACCCCTGTCAGAAGTAATATGCTCAGGGATACCAAATCTTGCAATCCATCCTGAGAGTAAGGCAGATGTACATGAGGCGGACGTTGCAGTTTCCTTGGAAATGGCTTCAGGCCAACAAGTGGAGCGGTCGATGATGGTAAACAGGTAACGATGTCCTTGTGATGTGGGTAGGGGACCTACAACGTCGACGTGAATGTGTGCGAAACAACGCTGAGGTTGAGGAAAGGTGCCCACTCCTGATTCCGTGTGTCGATGTACTTTGGAAGTTTGGCAAGAAGTACAGTAGAACGGCATGAAGGATGTGAAAGACCGTGAATGAAATCAAACACCTGCCGGCGCATGGGGCAGGGATCCAAGGTCGCGGTCTACCACTACTGACGTCACAGAGGATGGTGGTGATGGAGTCTTCGAGGGGGAAGTCTTCCCAACAGAGGGATGTGCAGGATGTCCTACATGCTTGATACTCTGGATCCTGTCGTTGGGCTTCAGCCAGGGCGTTGTAATCCAAACCCAGTTGAACGGCAGCCAATGTGTTTCTTGACAGGGCATCGGCAACGGGATTCATTTTCCCAGGGACGTATTGAAGGGTGCAATTGTATTCAGCCACGGCGGAGAGATGTCGGCGTTGACAGGTGGACCAGGCGTCAGACTGTTGAGTAAAGGTGTGCACCAGAGGCATGTGGTCTGTGCGAATGACGAAGGGCGTACCTTCTAAGATATGGCAAAAGTGACGGACAGCCAAGTGCACCGCCAACAATTCGCGATTGAAGGTAGAATAACCCGATTCTGCCTTGGACAGTTTTCTGCTGAAGAAGGCCAATGGGCGGGGCGAGCCGTTGACCACCTGCTCGAGTACTGCACCAATAGCGACGTCGCTGGCATCGGTGGAGAGATGGAGAGGGACGTGGGATAGGAAAAGTGAGAGCCGCAGTGGTTGATAGGGCCTTCTTTGCATTGCAGAAGGCCGCTTCTTGAAGGGGACCCCACTTCAGGTCCTTTGGCTTGCCCTTGAATGAGGTGTAGAGGGGAGCAAGAGTGGCTGCAATGGCTGGCAGAAACCGGTGGTAATAGTTGATCATGCCCAAAAATTCTTGCAGATCTTTGACGGTCGAGGGCACGGGGAAGTCCTGAACGGCTGCTACCTTCTCAGGGAGGGGATGGACTCCTTCAGGAGTGATGCGGTGCCCTAAGAACGACACTTCGTTGGCGCCAAAGGTACACTTGTCATACCGGACTACAAGGCTGTTTTGTTGCAGGCGGTTGAGCACGATGCGCAGGTGACGGAGGTGTTCCTCTTTTGAGGAGGAGAACGCAAGTATGTCGTACACATAACATACACAGAAGGGGAGGTCCCCTAAGATGCCATCCATGAGACATTGAAACGTTGCCCCACCATTACGAAGGCCAAAACAGGAGTAATTGAAGGTGTATGTACCAAACGGAGTGGTGATGGCGGACTTGGGGATGTCTTCTGGGTTCATAGGCACCTGATAATATCCCTTCAGGAGGTCGAGCGTAGAGAAAACCTTCGCTTTGTGCAGGTAGGAGGTCACGTCGGCAATGTTTGGGAGGGGGTAGTGATCCGGTTCTGTTTGCATGTTGAGGCGCCTGTAATCCCCGG
>NC_090759.1:12042183-12047183 GCF_036898095.1 Palaemon carinicauda | reverse complement strand
GTGAAAGTGATTAAAATTACGTACTCATCAAAAATAAGCTAAGTTATGTTAAAGTTCACTTAGAATAAGTTACGGTAGTGTACGTTTATCGTAGTTAACCTCTCTACCTCCTCACCGCCCGTCCGTCTCCTCTCTGCGTAGCAAGACTAACAACGCCTGCACTGGAATTTCTAAGGAAAAGTGACGCTAAAAACCCGTTTCTTATTTATCATTTTTTGCTAATTCTTCTTATTTACATGTCTATTATCTAATTTAGTGTTCATTATTCTCATGGGAAAATTATGTGTAGTAGTTTATTAAGAAGTTATCATAGGTTTTTGGGCTCAACCACGGATTAATCCTATTTCAATGTATTCTTATGGGAAAATTCGTTTCGACATCCGAACATTTTCTACATCCGAAGTTGGTTCTGGAACGGATTAAATTCGTATGTAGAGGTTCCACTGTATATATATATATATATATATATATATATATATATATATATATATAAATGTATAGTGTGCATAATATATATATATAAAATATGTATATAATATATATATGATATGTATATAATGTATATATAATATGTATATTATATATATAATATATACAATATAACATATACATAATATATAATATGTATATGTAATATATATAATATACACATATAATTTATAAATATAATATGTATATATATAGATATATATATATATATATATATATAGATATATATATATATATATATATATATTATATATATATATATATATATATTATATATATATATATATATATATATATATATATATATATACATACATATATATATATATATATATATATATATATATATATATATATAACATATGCATAATATGTACAGTATATATATATATATATATATATATATATATATATATATTTAATGTATGTAATATATATATAATAAATATAATATATATATATATTATATAATATATATTATACATATATAATACATATAATATATATATTATATATATTATAAATAGATATACTGTATATTTATTATATATATATATATATATATATATATATATATTTATATATATATATATATATTCTATATATAAATATTATACAGCATATATATTACATGCATAATATATACAGTATATATATATGTATATTTATATATATATACTGTATATATTAGTGTGCTACTTTTATAAGCACACATTGAGTATGTGTTGTTTGAGATGTTAAGTCTTGAAAATAAAGTTCATCTTAGTAACTTTAAAATTGGTTTATTCTCTAAAAACAACAGTGTTAAACATCTCCATCACAGGAGTGGAGCTGGTTTGGTCGGATGACCAATTCAGGTGAAGTATAGATATGAACTGCCTAAAATATCGATATCACAGATATCGTATGCTTAGTTGTCTTAGCATTTAAACAATATGGAAACTTTACATTCTTTCTCGGAAGACACCTGCATCCGGTGACGACACAATCTTTCACACGCTATGCATTTGTGTTGACGTTTCAGAAAAATGTTACATTGCCGAGGGATGCAAAGTACATCCTGTTATGATTTTATATGACTACAGCAAATCTCACGCTAGCATCTTCATCCACAATGACATATTACGTCATGTGTTTTAAACATGTAATAATTAACTATTTTATTTATTACATATATATATATATATATATATATATATATATATATATACATATTTAATATATGTAATAGATATATAATAAATATAATTTATATATTTTATAATATATATAATGCATATATAATATATGTAATATATATATTATATATTATAAATAGATATACTGTATATTTATTATATATATACACATATATATGTATATATATATTTATATATATATATATATATATATATATATATATATATATATATTGTATATATATATAAATATTATACAGCATATATATTATATATATGTGTATATAGATATTGTTATATTATATATTTATATATATATCTATATAATATATATATATATATATATATATATATATATATATATATATATATATATATATATATGAATATATATTGTAATTATATATAAATATACTTATATATATTATATATAAAATATATACATTATATATATATATATATATATATATATATATATATATATATATATATATTACAAATATATTGTATATATCATATGTATATTATATATATATATATATATATATATATATATATATATATATATATTCTATATGTATATTATATATATAGTATGTATATATAACTATTATATATATATATATATATATATATATATCTAAATATATATATATATATATATATATATATATATATATATATATATATATTATGTGTATACATATGTATATATATATATTAATTATACATATATATAATATATGTAAAATATATATATGATATATATATTAATATATATATACAATATATATATATATATATATATATATATATATATATATATATATATATATATATATATATATTGATGCCTTATGGGGCAAAATTTATTTCCTTATTAAGAATCAATTCAATTTTATTTTTAATTAGTATAAGTTAATCCGTCATTTATATCAGTGCAAAAAATTATCTATATTTAGACCCGCAAGAGAGTGGGTGCTGGTAAAATGCAGTTTTGTTTCTTAACTTTACTGGTGAACTTAGTGAACTATAATTTTACAGTAATCTTCTACGTTGAATAATTAGTTTTAAACTCAGACTGGAACATTTAAATTCTCGAAGATTGGAGGCTGCAACCGTAGACTTATTCTACACACTTCAGCATTCGGAATGAGAAATCCATGACTTCGATGTGGGCGAATAGGGGATCGTTTTTTCAATAGGTGTCCACTCATCGACACTCTTCTCGGTAATTTCCCCTACATCCTAGATAATCCGATACCTCCCGGTTGAAAGGTAAATTTTTGGCAGAAAGGGAACTTGATCCCATTGTCGTCCTCTTTTGGACACCTAGAAATTTCTTGTTGTAACTTGACGTTAAGTGCGTGCCTGCCAACTCGGCACTTGGGTGTGGGGCTTCGCCCCAGGACGGGAGAGAACGGACAACCGACCGACTATCGTGGTTTACTTTAGGAAACAGCGCACCTCTTCTAGTAGTTAGTATATGTACTGCCGAAGTAAGTACCACCTCTTCTATCCCACCATTGGCTTAAGTAGCCCAGAACAAGGGTGTTGTAATTACGTAGCGTCATGTGACTGTTCTTGTGTTTTATTGGTCTCCTCTTCGTAGGTAATGGTAACGTCATACATTGCTTTGTGTCATTACCTGCTTCTTTGCAGACGGCGAATCATGCGCGCATTTCAGTTGAGTGAGTCACGCGATATATTTTCATGATTTGGCCGCGATGTATTTTCATCGTTTTGGAGCCTGTTTTGCCTAGCTTAACACAACATAAGCGCTTTTCACAAGCATTGGCTTTCGAGTGCCATTAGACTCCAAGTTCCTCTCTCTCTCTCTCTCTCTCTCTCTCTCTCTCTCTCTCTCTCTCTCTCTCTCTCTCTCTCTCTCTCTCTCTCTCTCTCTCTCTCTCTTTCTTTAAATCAGTCTCTCTATCGTTTAACTAACGAATAAAACTCACAAAATACCTAATCAGATACATATTTTAACTTATTCAATGTGAAATTTTCTCATTTACATGACAATATATAATATATACAATAATCTTGTATATATATTATATATGCATGATGTATATGATATATATAATATTTATAATATATATATAATACATATATATATAATATATATGTATATATATATATATATATATATATATATATATATATATATATATATATATATATATATATACAGCGATACTAAAGAAACTATTTCAGAATGCGTGTAAGATCGTTTTATAGTGTATATATTCACTATATATTTATATGTTCATATATATATATATATATATATATATATATATATATATATATATATATATATATATATAATTTCCTAGTAAACCATAAAACGTTCTCGCACTCATTATTGAATAGTTCCTTTAGTGTCGCTGTATAGCTGCAATATGCATTATTTTTACCGAGCCATTCCTTGCATCAAATTTTATTCTTTTTCATCACACACAATGCCATTCTCATGCCACGCAATACCTTCTTCTTTGCGGTAGGCACTATGTTTATCGTACTGCACTGAACACACTTTTGGCATCGTTGTACACCCATGTGTACAACATTCACGGCAAGCCCGCCAGAATTTGTCCGTCAACCCTGGAGCACGCCAATCATGCCTACTTAGGTAGATAGGCCTTTAAGTGTCGAGAAAGAAAGTTTGTGGTTGCTTCCTATGTTAGGTCTCCGTCTTCATCTGTCATCCAGTAGTGACTTTTCACATTTTCTATTTATTGGTATATGGCCAATTTGGTTGTGATATTTTCCACTGAGAGATATCAAAGTATACTTATGTATCATAGCTGTGTTCATAAACTATGCTCCTTATGATCAGTTCATTAACTAAACGAAAACTGGCAAATTGAACAACTTTTATTCAACTTCCCTACACTATGGGCACCCATGCATTCACTAACTAATAGTTTTATTTTTATTAAATTAATAACATAATAATTATTATATATTATTTTTATTATTATTACATAGGGATTATATTTTTATTATCAGATTATTAGTTTAATATTGTTATTATTATTGTTATTGTTATTATTATTATTATTATTATTATTATTATTATTATTATTATTATTATTATTATTATTGTATTATTATATTACATTTTTATTAGTATATCCTTATTATTATTGTATTATTATTAGTATATCCTTATTATCATTATATTATTATCATTATCATATTATTTTTATTAGATTATATTTATCATATTATTATTATTATTATTATTATTATTTTTATTATTATTATATTGCTATTATCAATTATTATCATCATTATTTCTATTATTATTATTATTGCCATTAT
>NC_090759.1:11977183-12037183 GCF_036898095.1 Palaemon carinicauda | reverse complement strand
CTGCTTAATTACTTTTTTTAATATAGATTTTTTACTATTTTTGACATTGCAGAAATCGTGACTTTGGCAATTTCTCCATGAAATAGTGGTTTTTGGTCATAGCATGCTATAGTAAACTATCCCAAACATATACATAAAACCTCCAAATCAAATGTCAAATTTGACCTTGACCCTCATTTTCAAGGTCATATGGCTATTTCATGGAAAAAATTTGACGTGGGCTAAAAGTGATGTTTTATTGTCAACCCCCCACCCCCATTCGCACATGCTTCTTCAGAATATGGGGTCATATTTAACCCGTGACCTTCACACGACCTTGTAAGTGCCCATTGTCTTCAAGTTCAAAGATCAATTTCTCTATATTTGTCATTTTTGCCTATATTTTGCCTCCATATACCTGCTATTATACAGATAAATTGCTTTAAAATAGTTTGTTAACATAACTCAAAATTTAGTCAAGGGGTCATTAGGCCAATAAATCCATTACACAATATCCACACCCATTTTGCAGGGGAATCCTCCGCCACTGGCTTTAGCCAGTCACAGTCTAGTTATTATTATTATTATTATTATTATTATTATTATTATTATTATTATTATTATTAGCTAAGCTGGATGCAATAAGCTCAAGGGCTCCAAATGGGTAATATAGCCTAGAGAGAAAAGTAATTAAGGAAGGAAATGATTTATGAAAGGTAATGAACAATTAAAATAAAATATTTCAAGAACAGTAACAACATTAACATAGATATTTCATACATAAACTATAAAAAAGAGATTTATTTAATCTGTCCAACATAAAATCATTCGATGCAATTTTGAACCTTTGAAGTTTAGTGAACATATAAATGGAAAACATAAATTGCATCATTAGTAAATATTCTTTCCTGTGTCTAAAATTGGATCGTTTTGATTGCTGTTAATAAAAGCCGTTCCTCTTTTAACGGGTAGTTCTATTATTCCAAAAATGTCACTTCTCAAAATTAGATATTTTTCGATAGATATGTTAGATTTAAGGTAAACTGCTAATTCCCTGGACATTTTTGTCATATTATGAGTGTGGTATTCAATTTGAAACGTTCCTGCCACTCAAGATCAATACTTTCATGTAGGGTTTACTATATCTGGTTATCTGTAACTTCACCATCCTTATGAGCTAGAGATGTGGGGGTTTGGAGAGCCTATACATTTACCTACTGAGTCATCAGCAGCCATCGTCTGGCCCTCCCTGCCCTAGTTGGGTGGCGAGGGGTCTTAGGAGCTTGGCATATTTACTGTATATGTGTTACAGAATGTATAAACAGTCAGTCTATGTATCATTGTCCTTTCCCTTGCCTGAGACCTTTGTGCGAGCATCCAGGTAGATTCTAACTAAGAGGTGAGGTGAACACAATTATATTTCAACAGACAACGGGCATGTATAAAGGACCTTGAGTGGAAGAACGTCATAAAAATTCAAACATATCCACTCATGAAACCAGTTCTATTAATAGTGAGGTTTAAAGAGCGATATACAATAAAAAAAGAAAAGACCGTTAGAATGTATGAGTGTGTGTGAAACACGTGAGGTACATGACTCTTCCCCTAAAAAGGACATTCATGTGAAATAGGGCCCCCTGCTCTTGAGAGGCCTACTGTAGGCGGGTTATCGGGCAGGAGATATGCAGGTTTTTGGTGATCAATGAAGACCAAGTCTTCTTTGCCACGTGTATTAATTAAGAATGCTTTCGGCGTACGACGGATCACGAGGAAAGGGCCCAAGAAAGGATCGTTAGTAATTGCTAGCTAGTGTCGTTGCACAGGAAAATGTGCTTTGCCGTGTGCAGATCTGTCTCTAGGTGTTGCTTAGCTGGTGGCTTGTAAGTCTGGTGACGTAGGCACTGGAGATTGTTGGAGGAGGTTGCAGGCGGAAAAAATTCAGCAGGTAAGACCAAAGGGTGCCATATATCATTTCAGCTGTCGAGACATCAAGGGCATCTTTAGGAGTGGTCCTTAGTCACAGGAGAACCCAGGTAAACAAGGTAAACCTATTGGAGTTCTTTGCATAGGAACTTCACAGCTGCTTTAAGCGTGTGATGGAAGCGTTCAACCATTCCGTTGGCAGCAGGGTTGTAGGCGGTTGTCTGATGTAGAGCAATTCCCAGGAGATTCGCTAATGATGTTCAAAACTGAGAAGTGAAAGTGGTACCCCTGTCAGAAGTAATAAGCTCAGGAATTCCAAATCTCACTATCCATCCTGAGAGTAAGGTGGATATACATGAGGCAAACGTTGTAGCTTCCATGGGAATGGCTTCAGGCCGACGAGTGGAGCAGTCAATGAAGGTAAACAGGTTGAAGTTTGTCATGAAGTGCAGGCGCTGACCCAATCAGCATCCTTAGTAATGTGTGCCAAATGAACTTCGTCTTCAGTAGCTATGCAGTAGATCAGCGCAAGGGATGTGAAAGATCATGAATAAAACCAAACACTGGTTACCGCATGGGAGCAGGTATCCACGGTTTAGATCTACCAGTACTGATGTCATAGAGGAGGGTGGTGTTAGATTCATCAAGGTGGACGTCTTCCCAACGGAGGGATGTGCAGGATGTCCTACATGCTTGGTACTCTGCATCGTTTCATTGGGTTTCTGCCAAGGCATTGTAATTAATTCCCAGATGAATGGCAGCCAATGTGTTTCTTGACAGGGCATCGGCAATGGAATTCATTTTCCCGTGGACGTATTGAAAGATGCAATTGCATCTAGCCATGGCAAAGAGATGTTGGTGTTGACGGATGGACCAGGCTTCGTACTGTCAAGTGAAGGCTTGCACCAGAGGCATGTGGTCCATGCGAATGACGAAGGTCTTACCTTTCAAGAAGTGGCAAAAGTGACGAACAGCCAAGTGCAACACCAGCAATCATGGTAGAAAGTAGAGTGGTTCGATTCCACCCTGAACAGTTTTATACTGAAGAAGGCCAAAGGGTGGGGGGAGCCGTTGACTACCTTCCCGAGTACTGCACCTATAGTGAAGTCACTGTCATTGGTGGAAAGAAGGAGAGGTGGATGAGGCACAGGAAAAGAGAGAGCAACAGCGGTTGATAGAGCAATCTTTGCATTGCCGAAGGCCAGTTCTTGAAGGGGACCCTACTTCAGGTCTTTTGGCTTGCCCTTGAGGGAGGCATAGTGGGGGGGCCAAGAGTAGCAGCGATGGTTGGCAGGAAACGGTGATTATAGTCATGTCCTGGCGAGTGACCTTGGCAGAAGATAACAACAAGGATCCGTGTCTACCAAAAATTGCACGTACGCACTTACTTATGTAAAAAGAAAAGATTGATAGGGAATGGCCCTCTTATACTTTTTTTGGCCACAGACAACTGTTCGAACATTTCATTGCAGTAGCCTCGAATCTTGAGTGGCAATAGCATAACTGCAGCTGGTGGGCTTCAGTAAGTGGCTGTAGAGGTCGTTGGTTGGGCCTGAGTGAGTGGTGGGTAGTTCGTGGTTTTGTCGCTGCTCTGACATGTCATGGGGTGGCCATCTGTGTTCTACTGCATTCACGTCAACTTTAGTCGATGTTGAATAATTGTCATCTTTGTCAGGAGTGGAGGTGTTGATGGAGGTCTTTAAGGTGGTGAAGTGGCTGGTCATCAGGTCTTTCATCGGCAAAATATCGAATATCGAGGATGGCAGTACAAATAGGTTCGGGTAGGCACCATACCCAAAGGACACAAAGTAGATTCTCTTCATGAAGAGAGCTGTCTGTGGCAGGTTGCAGGTGAGCGATACCGGTTGTTTCCCTGATGGTGAGCTAACCCTTTTGATCCCCCAACGGTTGTTGAAAGAGCGGAAAATGTTTGACTGTGCGGGCAGCTGCCGACGGCGAGTACTGTTCAGGGAGGTAATTTTTTAGGGCGTCGTACACTATTGTGGTGTTCCCTTGCTTGCAGAGCAAATCGTAGATTTCCAGAAAAGTATCCTCAAGGGTCGCCACGAGCACATAATCTGCCTTGGTGCATGTCTGAGTCCCACCCTCGATGCAAAACTGGACTTCAGCGCGCTGGAACCTGGCGAACGCTTCTCCGCTGGTTAAGGGTGGCAGTATCGTTGAAGCGATGTGTGCCGAAGAGGAACGTTCTGTGAGTGGCATCTTCAAACAGCAGTGAGGGGCCAAGCGGGAGGGAGCGGTCATTCTGGTGGTCACCAATGTGTGAGTGCGCAGTTTGGTTGTAATTAAGAGGTGAGGTGAATACAATTAACTTTATTTCAACAGACAACGGGATTATATACAAGACCTTCAGTGGAAAAAGGTCACAAAAATTCAAACACATCAGTTAACTGTGAGGTGTAAAGGGAGATTCTTCTTCTTTGTCTACAGTTTTTCTCACTTCTATGTGGGGTCGATGTTTCTGGTCAGTTTTTTCCATCTACCTCTGTCCCACACCTCATCACCGGTTAATCCCTTTGATCGAAGGTCATCCTTGATACAGTCCACCCACCTTCGCTTTGGTCTCCCTCTCCTTCTCGTTCCCTGTACCTCCATTTCCATCACTCTCCTCCCAATATACTGTTCATCTCCTCTCATGACATGACCGTACCACCTCAGTCAACTTTCTTGGATCTTATCTGATAGTTTTCTAACTCCTATGGTACCCCTAATTACTTCTTTCCGTATCTTATCTCTTCTTGTCACCCCACACATCCATCTCAACATTTTCATCTGTGCCACATCCATCTTCTTCTCTTCTGTCTTCTTTATTGCCCACGTCTCCATTCCATACATCATTGCCGGTCTCACAACTGTCCTGTGTACTTTACCTTTCAACTTAACCCCTATTTTCGTGTCGCATAGTACTCCACGCACTTTTATCCAATTCTTCTATCCTGCTTGTATTCTGTGGTTTATTTCTGCCCCCATATCACCATTCTCTGCAACTGTTGATCCTAAATACCTTAAATTTTCAACACTTTCAATCTCTCTCCTTGTAAACTAACTTCCCCATTCTCGCCATTTTTCAATCTCAAATACTCTGTCTTTTTTCCTGGTGATTTTCAATCCCCTATTTTCCATTTCTCTTGTCCACTCCTCCAGTTTCTCTTTTACTACCTCTCGCCTAGTGTAGCACTAGGCGAGAGGTAGTATAACATCATCAGCAAAAAGCATACACCGAGGAGACTAATCTCTAATACCTTGTGTTACTACATCTATGACCAGAGCAAATAGGTAAAGGCTCAATGCAGACCCCTGATGTAGTCCCACATTTACTGGGAAACTTTCTGTTAGGTCTATACTGCTCTTAACATTTGCTTCTGCCCTTTCATACATATCTTGGGTGATTCTTATGTATTTCTCAGGGACTCCCTTTTCTCTCATACATCTCCACAGTGCCTGACGTGGTGCTCGATCGTATTCCTTCTCCATGTCAATAAAGACCATATGCAATCCTTTCTGTTTCTCCTGATGTTTTTCTATCGTGTGCCTCAAAGCAAATATTGCTTCTACAGTCCCTCTTCCAGGCATGAATCCAAATTGTTCCTCACCAATTGTTGTTCATCCTTGAGTCTCTTCTCAATGATCTTCTCCCATATTTTCATAGTATGGCTTATCAGCTTTATGCCTCTGTATTTGCCACATTCCTGGATGTCTCCCTGGATGTCTCCCTGTACGAGTATAGGTGTTATTACCCCCAAACCAAAGTTGTTTATACTTGTTTGGGGTTCTTTTCACATACACTTTTCAAAATTATAAATACGTGTGTGTGTTTGTTTAACATTAGGTAAAATAAGTAATTACTCGTATGGCATTTTAGTTGCTGTTGGGTCACGTATCCAGTAAAACTTTTGGGAAAACAATTTTAAACAATTAAAAGTTTTTCATTTCCACTTTTACTGAGCCGCAATTTTTATATGTGAACAGAAAATTGTGTTTTTATAGATTTATAATAGGATTAGCATGTAGATATTCTTTCATGAAATAGAAAAATTATATTTTAATGGAATAATTCTTTTGTGTTTATTTTACATAGATTTTTTTTAGAGAACCTTAATGTCCATTATGCCAAAAAAAAAAACTTATTTGATAAACCTTTTTTTAAATAAAAATTCCCTCAGCTTCTTTGTAATATATAGGGATTTTGTGCAGTGGAGATGGATCTGAAAACTATAAGACATATTTACAAGAGAAATCTGTGAAGATGAGTTCGGAAGGTTTTCGAGATGGATCATAAGATAAATGGTGGAAGTTTTATACATAGAGATTTCGACCTTGATTCAGGATTGCTAAGGATCAAGTAATGAATAGGAAGGAAATGAGTCAGGTGAGTTAAAGCTTGATAATGAAATAAAATAAAAGAATAAATCAAAATTATACATACATTGAAACAGATGAAGGGGACAGGATAGAGTGAGATGGAAAATAAGGAAAAATATATTGAAATGTGAAGCAAAGAAGGGAAAGGCAAGAGATTGAGAATTAAAAATTGTATCTAGTTGGGGAATGTGAAGGCGGAGAGAGAGAGAGAGAGAGAGAGAGAGAGAGAGAGAGAGAGAGAGAGTGTGTCAAATCTGACTCAAAAGTGAATTTGCATCAATGAATATTATTAATTTGAATAGGAATTGCGTTTATGATTGAGAAATACTTTATTGCTATTCGTGAGTCACGAAGTCTTATTTGAAATATGTTATCTAATTAGGAAAGAGAATATTGGTTGGGGAAAAATATCGTGTCATTACTTAATATATCCTTATGAATATTCAATAGATAGTCATCAGCAATTTTTGAATTATCTTCACATATATTTTATGTGGATTTCCATCAGCTTTTCATAAAGTTAAACGCACACAATACAACTTTTTCTCTCTCATTCTTGTTTTGTTTTATACTTTGGATACGCAACTGCAGTAAGTCCTTTTACAATGTTGTGGAAAATAGAACTTTGTATTTTGCTATGAAATTCTCGAGTGCTGGGTTCATGAAATCTTTACTTTCCCTTGAATAAACCGAGTAGAAGTTATTTTTGTTGTTGTTGCGATAATTAAACTCGCAGTTGTTGCTGTACTCAAAATAGAATATGTTGTTGCTGCTAAAAATAAAATAGGTTGTTGCTTAAAATGAAAAAAAAAAAAAATTGTTGTTGTTGTTGAAAACATAAGATGCTGCTCAAATTCATCCCTAGGGAAAAGATGATGTTTAACCTCGGATAAGAAACAGATTAATTCTGCGTTTTAAGTCATTTGGATTTCATACTTGGTCTTTTTTTTTTTCTTCTTTTTTTTTTTTTTTTTTTTTTTTTGCATATAGGAGCATGATAATCTCTGAGAGGTTGTAAACGCAGAGATAATTTAAGATTTCCCTCTTTACCTAAATTATTAAGAACCAGAAGTTTACATTTTGTGATTGTCAAGTTTGTAGAAGACAAAGATATTTGTTCTGGGCAGAAAAGTTTGTTGGATTCTGAGAATTTCTCTGTTTTTAATATTTTAACGTTTTCAAAAACCATTGGTTTCATAAATGAAATTCAAATTTACATATCTCACAGATTTTTATATATCAATTCACGATTTATATTTTAATTAATATATAATTGTTTTTTATACATTAGATTTATAATCTCCTTTATATGATAAAAATCCCGTATCTGGATTTGCTGAGGTCTTGCTGCAGCTCTTAAATAGATGAAGGCTTACTAATATACCCAGAATCAGAATATTGTATAACAGTCGCCATTCACAAAGAAAACGTCGTTCACAATTCCCTATTGAGTAAATGTCATTCACAAAGCCCAATGAGAGAAAACGTCATTCTTTACAAATTCCACTGTGAGAAAACCATATTCACAAAGTCTTACCTGAGAAAACGTCATTCATGCAGTCCACCCTAAGAAAATGTCATTCACAAACTCCATCCTCAGAAAACATCATTCACAAAGTCCTCCCTGAGAAAACATCATTCATGAAGTTCACATTGAGTAAATTTCATTCACAAAGTCCATCATTAGAAAACATGATTCACTAAATCCACTTTGTAAAAACATCATTCACAAAGTCCATCTTAAGTAAACTTCATTCACAAAGTCCACTGTGACAAAATGTCATTGACAGAGTTCACTTTGAGAAAACGTCCTTCACAAAGTCCACCCTAAGAAACATCATGCACAAAGTCCATCTTAGGTAAACTTCATTCACAAAGTCCACCATCAGAAAAAAGGATTCACTGAATCCACTTTGAGAAAACATTATTCACAAAGTCCACCTTGAGAAAACGTCATTCATAAATCCCACTGTGACAAAATGTCATTGACAGAGTTCACTTTGAGAAAACGTCCTTCACAAAGTCCACCCTAAGAAACACCATGCACAAAGTCAACGGTAAGTGAAGGTCATTCACAAAGTCCACTTTCAGAAAATGTCATTTACATAGTCCACCCTGAGAAAACTTCATTTACAAAGTCAACCCTTTGATAGAACATCCTTTACAAATTCCGCCTTCAGTAAACTTCATTCACAAAGTCCACCATCAGAAAACATGATTCACTAAATCCACTTTGAGAAAACATCATTCACAAAGTCCACCTTGAGTAAACTTAGTTCACAAAGTTCACCATCAGTAACCTGATTCACTAAATCTACTTTGAGAAAATATCATTCACAAAGTCCACCTTGAGAAAACATTATTCGTAAAGACTACCATCAGAAAATATGATACACTAAATCCAATTGGAGAAAACATCATTCAATAAGTCCACCTTGAGTAAACTTCATTCACAATGTCCACCTTGAGTAAACTTCATTCACAATGTCCACCTTAAGAAAACATAATTCACTAAATCCACTTTGAGAAAACATTATTCATTAAGTCCACCTTGAATAAACTTTATTCACAAAGTTCACCATCAGAAAACCTGATTTATTAATTCCATTTTAAGAAAACATCATTCACTAAGTCAACCGTGAGTAAACTTCACTCATAAAGTCCACCGTCAGATAACATGATTCACTAAATCCACTTTGAGAAAACACCAATCGCAAAGTCCACTTGAGTAATCTTCATTCACAAAGTCCACCATCAGAAAACATGATTCACATAGTCTTCCATGTTATAACCTCATCCACAAAGTCCACAGTGAGAAATTGTTTCTTTTTTTCATTTTGAAATACTGGAAATTGTATTATCTTGGACATTTCATTACTGAATATCTTCAAAGTATCACACACACCCGTGCGAACAGGAGTAGACTGCTACTTTTTTACTTTTCAATTGCAAGTCATTGATCGATATTGTTACTGAGGAGCACAAATGCTTTATTAGAGAGAGAGAGAGAGAGAGAGAGAGAGAGAGAGAGAGAGAGAGAGAGAGAGAGAGAGAGAGAGAGAGAGAGAGAGAGGGGTGGGGAGTATTACTGAGAACAATAGTAGATTCTGAGCGAATTCTGTGATATTCGATACAATCGGAACAATGAGAAAAACATCTGACATCATCCAAATCGTATTTGTGTCCTTTTGAACCAGTCGTATATAGATATAATTCTTATTCCATTATTTTTCGTTGTTCCAGAAACAATATCCAGATGCGATGGTATGTGTTGTTAAAATTGCGTCATTCACTGAGTCCCTTAAACGTTAGGAAAACAAAAAGGATAAATAAATGTCAGAAATAGATGTAAGAGAATAAATACTATTTCCGTCATATGGAGGAAAAAAATTTATATAAACAAATACAGAATAATATCGTAACCTTACCAGAAACGGTTTATATATATATATATATATATATATATATATATATATATATATATATATATATATATATATATATATATATATATATACATATATAAGTTGACTAGGTAACTCCTCAGGCCTTGTTGGAGAGCTCAAATTTCAACTTTCATTAATTTATGGACTGTTGCTTAGTTAGTTGAGCCTTACCTTTCATTTAAGAAACCCAGGTTCGATCCCGATGCGAGGTAGAAGATTATTGCAAAAATGTAAATTCCTCCCATCACGATGTCATCATTACCTCAAGATTTCCATCTTCGATATTAGATTTCTAGAAAGGTGGTTTTCTCTTCCTTTTGAATTATTATTATTATTATTATTATTATTATTATTATTATTATTATTGGGTGTTATACTTGTCTTGCAGTGAAAGAATCTCTCTCTCTCTCTCTCTCTCTCTCTCTCTCTCTCTCTCTCCTGTGTGTGTTATTTTCAGTTATTGCTTTCAAGTTTAGGTTTATTTGTTTTCTTACGAATTTACCAACTTTAATGTTGCTTCTTCCTTACAGCACACTTCCCGAGTCTCTTTTTCGGGAGAATTTGATACTGAAATGAGAATCCACCTGACCTAGAGCATTGTAAGTCACAAGTTAACCCCACTTCTTTGCGATTTAAGCACAAACACACACACACGTGCGCGCGCGTGCGCGCTTTTATAACCTAATGGCACTCTACTATCGTTTCCAGAGGCCGTGTAATAGTGTTTGTTCCGTAACCTAATAAAAACCACGCTATTTACATGGGGTATATATTATTTTGGCGGAGCTGAAATGACGAGCCATTAAATTTTAACGAGGGTTAACTACCCTCTCGCTAGTTAGCGGGGGTAGGGAAGGGGTAGCTAGCTACCCCTCCCCCCCTCACACACTGTGAATAGCTCCATTCACTTTTGGCTCGGGTGATGATCAGACGTTTCTGCTCTCACCCTCGCTTGACAGCCTTTAATCTTTTTCTGCTTTCTCTTTAAACAGTTTTTGTGTGAAGTTGGCCTCGACTCTATAACAATGCGTACTTGCCCTGGACTTCCTAATCGCCCGTGCGGGACTTTTATGTCCTCTATGGATACGGATCCTCACGCCCTTTGCCCCCTTTGCCGAGGTCAACGGTGTGACAAGGAAAATGTGTGCAGTGAGTGCAGGGAGTGGTCTGCCTCCCAGTGGGAGAAGTTCGGCCGTAGGCGGAAGAAGAAGTCCAAGAGAGACCGATCTCCTTCGAAGGTGACTTTGAAGATGGAGGTCTCTAAGGACTCCCCTTGCGCCGCCCGAACCTCCTCCGAAGGTCTCCCTCGTCCGGCTTCACCTGTGAAACCACCGAGTGAGATCGCAGGCCCTATTGGTTTTTGCCTACCTCGGGGTGGTGGAGAGGGCGTGGCCTCCCTTAGCGAGGTTGTTCCCTCTCTTCCCCCGGGGGAGAATATTTTGTATTTTGATGAATTTGACTGTACGGTATCTAACCATGGTTTATTTCAGTTTTGGGCTTCCTTGGGGCTTAAGGGCACTCCCTCCAAGGAAGGCCTGTTTGACTTTTTGCAGCTGGGGGCTGCAGTCAAACAGTCGCCGGTAATTCCGGAGGTTTATCCTTCGGACATTGTCGACGCTGTTTTGACTGTCCCTTCTGACGTGACAAGTCAAACCCTTGATACTGCTGCCTCAGATGTTGCTGAAGACTCACCTTTCCCTTCCGCGCAGCCTTCGAAGGGGAAGGTGGGTCCTCCGGTCTCTCCTGCGAGCTCGTCTCTTTCAGAGACACTTCTTCGAAGGATCGATGACCCTGACTCCTTACCCTGGGGTCGCATTCGACGTAAGGCCCGTAGGCCTCTTCGAGAGAGGGGGCTCCCTTCTCCCTATAAAGGGGTGAAGAGGCGCCTCTTTGGGTCTCCTTCTCCTCCCCCTGCGGAGGAACTACCTCGTCAGGAGAAGGTCATACCTGCAACATCCCTTGACCTCTCTGCGGATCGTTCACGATCCCCTACTCCTGCCAGATCTTCAGTGCTGCCATCACCTGTAATCCTACAGGCACCGTCCCCTTCGGGGGAAAAGGACTCTGGGGTTAAGTCCCTGGCCCCTGCGCGCTTGCGTGCAGTTGAGCGTAGGTCATCTTCGTCACCTACTCGTCAACGATCTCCTGTTCGCCAGCGCTCTCCAACGCACCAGCGATCTCCTGTGCGCCAGCGCTCTCCTGCTCGCCAGCGCGCCCCTGGGCGCGCTCTTCATCTTGAGGATGATCAACGCTCCCCAACGCGCCAGCGATCTCCTGCTCGCCAGCGCCTTTCTGGGCGCGCTCTTCAGCCTGTGTATGACCAACGCTCCCCAACGCGCCCGCAATCTCCTGTGCGCTAGCGCTCTCCTGCTCGCCAGCGCTCCTTAGGGCATCCAGAGAAGGTACAACGCCTTCCAACGCGCCAGCGATCTCCTACTCGCCAGAGCTCCCCTGCTCGCCAGCTCTCCTTAGGGCGCCCCCAGCCTGAGAAGCAACAACTTCCTTATGGGCGCACTGCGCGCCATCACTCTCCTGCGCGCGTGCGCAAGCACGCACTAGTGCCTGTGCCTGTTGCACGCCCTGCGCTCCCACGCTCGCCAGCGCCCTCAAGATCTTCTGATTCAGACGCTCGCAAGGGTTCACCTTTGCCTCACTCGTCGATTTCTGCACTCCCAGTTGCTCCTGCGCGCCCTTCCATTACTGAGCGCCTCTTAAGTTTGGCGCACACACGCCCACGATCTTCTACGGCTCGCCCTTCACGCCTACACGCTGTGGGGCCTGCAGGCTCTAAAGAAGGGACCTCTCCTTCATGCACCCCAATCACTGACAGATCTGCGCGCCACCAGTTGAGGGAGACCAAGTCTTCTAGGAGACATCTCTCTCCCTCCCACCATCACCAGCGCTCTCCTAAGAGGTCGCGCCCACTCGCCAGCTCGTTCTCTGGAACGTTCTCCTACGCGTTCATATGCACGCTCTCCTACTCGACCTCGTGCATACCCTCCTGCGCGGCATTCACCTGCGCGCTCCCACGCGCGTTCACCTGCGCACCAATCACCTGCGTGCCATCACGTGCGGTCCTATGGTCGCCATTCTCCTACGCGCGAACGCTCACCCACAGGACGCTCGCCTACGCGCCATCGCGCTACCTCGCCCGCGCGCGAAACTTCTTTCACGAGCTCTCCCGGGCGCGGCATCGTACCCGCCCGTGTGGGTCATACGGATTGCAAGGATCATCAGCAGGACACTCCTCCTGGGAGGCGTTCCCAGGATTCACCTCCGCGCAAGAGGAGGACAACGGCAGAACAAGAAAGATCGGCAGAGAGGTCTAGGCAATTATCTTTTTCTTTTCAGGAAGGCCCCGTAGTGTCCACTCCTAAGGGTTGCGAGATCCCCTTTTCTCCAGCAGGGATTGCTGACACAGCGTCAGTTACCCGTCTACCATGGTTCCGCCACATGATCAATGCTGTGGTCCAGGCTATTAAGCCTTCTAGCACTGATCAGGGACGGGACCCTGTGAAGGGTTCTCCACCGTTGAAGAAAAGGAAAGGAGTGGGCTCGTGGTGACTCCTCCCCGGGAAAAGCTGGTCTCCAGGAACCCCATCAGGCGGACCCCTTCTCCTTCTCCAACCTCTGCAGCTCCACCCCCTCCTGTAGATGAGTTTATCTCGTCCTCGGGGGATTCCTCTAACTCGGAGAATTCTCCCTTGGCATCAAGGGGAGAATTTTCTCCGGATAGAGGAGGGGTTGCACGGGAGGAGGGTCCTCCTCGGGCGTCTTTGTTGGAGTCCTACTTCCCTCCCAGGAGGGAATCGAAGGACACCAAGACTGTTCCAAAATCTTCATCGAGGATTCGTCAAGAGCCAACTATCCCTGGGGAGGACGTCCACGTTTCTCCCCAAGACCTCTTGGGGATGGGAGACTTAGCTGCCAGTCCACCAAGAGGAGAACACAGCGAGTCAGAACATGCGCTCTGGCAGGTCCTTGGATTGATGAGGGAGCTCAACAAAATCAAGGACCCGGAGACAGCCCCTCGCGAGGAGAAAGACACCGTGCTTGACGAGGTCTTTGGTGTCCGGAAGCCCCCCAAGACTAGTGCGGCTTTGCCCTGGTCTAAAGGGGTGCAAGGCCCCAGAGACAAGGTCAAAGCTCAACTCTCCGGTCTGGCCTCCTCAGGATGTTCTTCTGCCGGATTCAAACTCCTCCCACCTCCTCTAGTCCAACAGAGGAGGTTTTTCGAGATCGACAGGGAGTCTTGCATGTCTCTTCCACTCCATCATTCCGTGGAAGAACTAGCAAAGGGAACTTCTTTCGAGAAGCTCTCTACTCGGCAGGTGACGTTTGCAGCGTCAGAGACCCAAAACCTGGAAAAGTCGCGAAGAGTGCCATGCAGGCAACTTCGTGGCTTGATCTCTGGCTTGGGTCTCTGGGCATCCTATTGCGATCCGAGGATCTGTCCAAGGAGAGCAATAGGAAAGCTTTGGAGACCTTCCTCCTCTCAGGCACTCGCTCTATTAAGTTCTAGCCCACCAGGTCACTAACCTGTGGGCCAAAAGGATCCTCAAAAGATGCGATTCAGTGTCCAAGAGGTTCCATCCGAAGATCCCCACTGCAGACGTCAGCAGGCTCAGGCACTCATCTATTTTTTGAGGGGAGTTACTGAAGCCTCGTGACATGGAGCAGACGGCTGAGAGGTGGAGGAGATCGAACCAGGACTCTCTCCTCCAAAGGGCCCTGACATCTCGGCCCTATAAACCTCCAGCCCCTCAACAAAAACGTCAACAGCAGCCTCGCAAGACACCTAAGCAGGCTCCGGCAGCTAAGACAAGCGTGTCTAAGCCGCAGTCCTTTCAGCCGAAAGACAAGAAACGCGGCAAGTCCTCTAAGGGAGGTAGAACTCCTAGAGGAAGCGGCAAAGGTCGCAAACACTAGGAGTGGCAGTCTCCCCGCGTGTCCAACTGTGGGGGGATGCCTAAAAAGTTGCGTGCAGAGGTGGCAGCAACTCGGGGCCGACCCTTGGACGGTCTCTGTGATCGGTCAAGGGTATCGCGTCCCGTTCACAACATCTCTACCTCCCCTGACAGCGAATCCAGTGTCGTTGAACTCCTTTGCCTTGGGATCGGCAAAGGGGTTGGCCCTCCGGGCAGAAGTCGAAACCATGCTCAAGAAGGATGCTCTCCAGGAGGTCGACGACGGCTCCCCAGGCTTCTTCAGTCGACTCTTTCTTGTAAAGAAGGCGTCTGGAGGCTGGAGACCGGTCATCGACCTCTCAGCACTAAACAAGTTTGTCGTACAAACTCGTTTCAGTATGGAGACAGCAGACATGGTCAGACTTGCAGTGAGACCACAAGACTTTATGTGCACTCTGGATCTGAAGGACGCGTACTTCCAGATCCCCACCCATCCGTCTTCCAGGAAGTACTTAAGATTCAGCCTAGACGGCAAGACCTACCAGTTCAAGGTGCTGTGTTTCGGTCTCTCCACGGCACCCCAGGTGTTCACCAAGGTGTTCACTCTGATCTCGTCGTGGGCTCACAGGAACGGCATCCGTCTCCTTCGTTATCTGGACGACTGGCTAATCCTGGCAGACTTGGAGTCGACCCTTCTGCGACACCGAGACAGACTTCTGGAAGTTTGCCAAGATCTAGGGATCTTGGTAAATCTCGAGAAGTCCTCTCTGCGCCCTACGAAGAAACTGGTATACCTAGGCATGAAACTAGACACGATTCTCCACAAAGTCTTTCCATCAGACGAAAGGATAGCAAGGCTGAGGAAGGTAGCAGAACCTTTCCTCAGACGAGAAGAGCTTCCAGCCCAACTGTGGTTACGTCTCTTAGGCCATCTATCATCTTTGGTTCGTCTTGTTCCAAACGGCTGCCTCAGGATGAGATCCCTTCAGTGGCGGCTGAAGTCACGATAGAATCAGGGAAACGATTCCCCGGACTTCCTAGTTCCCATAGGACCTTCGGAACGGCCGGATCTTCGATGGTGGCTGGACGACGAGAATCTACGGAAGGGAGCAGATCTTCTCGTCCTCCCCCAGATTTGACTCTGTTTACGGACGCGTCAAATCAAGGGTGGGGGGCCCACATTCTGAACCAAAGAGCCTCAGGCCTTTGGTCAGAATCGGAAAGGTGCCTCCACATCAACCTGCTAGAATTGAAGGCCGTTTTTCTGGCTCTTCAACAGTTCCAACATACCCTGGCGGGCCACTCCGTGGTGGTGATGAGCGACGACAACACAGTAGTGGCTTATATCAACAAGCAGGGAGGTACCTTCTCGCAACAGCTATCCCATCTTGCAGTAGAGATTCTGATATGGTCCGAAACCCGCTCGATCTCACTGTCAGCTCGCTTCATTCCTGGCAAGAGGAATGTCCTCGCCGACAGCCTCAGCAGGGCGACGCAGATAGTGAGTACCGAGTGGTCTTTGGATCCTCAGATAGCCAACAAAGTCCTGACTTTGTGGGGTTCCCCGACTGTAGACCTGTTTGCGACAGCCTTGAATTTCAGGCTGCCCCTTTACTGCTCTCCAGTCCCGGACCCCAAGGCTCTCTGGTAGGATGCATTTCAACACAGGTGGGACAACATGGACGTTTACGCCTTCCCACCTTTTTGTCTGATGAGAAGGGTGCTCAACAAGGCCAACCTATCGGTCAACCTCTCAATGAGTCTCATAGCTCCGCTATGGCATCATGCGGAATGGTTCCCGGACCGTCTGCAACTCCTAACAGAACCCCCAAGAGAACTCCCTCCACGTCACGAGCTACTCAGACAACCACATTGCAACATCTTCCACAAGGCCGTAGCTTCGTTTCGGCTTCACGCCTGGAGACTATCCAGCGACTCCTCACGGAGAGAGGATTTTCTCAACAGGTTGCGGACAGCATGTCTCGACACCTGCGAGAATCCTCTGCCAGCGTCTACCAGGCGAAGTGGAAAGTCTTTTGTGGTTGCTGTCGTGGAAGAGGTATCTCTCCGCTTGATGCCACTATTCCAACAATAGCGGAGTTCCTTGTATATCTTCGGGAGGAAATGCGCCTTTCGGTCTCGGCGGTGAAAGGCTATCGCACAGCCTTAAGCTTAGCCTTCAGGCTGAAAGGAGTGGATATTTCCTCTTCGTTGGAACTTTCTCTACTCATACGCAACTACGAGCTTACTTGCCCCCAGTCGGAAGTCAGACCTCCTCCTTGGAACGTGGTTCAAGTGCTCAGGGCTCTGAAAAGAGCTCCCTTTGAACCATTACGCCAGGCGTCTGATCGCCACCTAACGTGGAAGACGGTGTTCCTACTCGTTGGCCTCGGCCAAACGAGTAAGTGAACTTCATGGTCTCTCCTACGACGTTGCCCATTCAAGGGAATGGGGGGAGGTAACGTTCAAGTTCGTCCCTGAGTTCATTGCTAAGACTCAAAACCCTGGGGTGTCAGATCCAAGATTCGACTCCTTCAAGGTAACGAGTCTACGTTCTGTAACAAGTGACCCAGACCATCTGTTACTGTGCCCAGTCAGGAGTCTGAGGCGCTACCTCAAAAGAACAGCTGCAGCCCGTCCTCATGTGCAAGCTTTGTTTGTGAGCACAGGGAGGACAAAGAGGAGGGTCACCAAGAACTCCATCTCTTCATGGATTCGCAAGGTGATAAGCAGCACCTTAAATCCCGACTCTCCTCCGTCACGTCGTCCCAAAGCTCACGACATCAGGGGTGTTGCTACTTCCCTGGCCTTCAAGAGAAACTTCTCTGTGACGCAGGTTCTACAAGCTGGGGTCTGGAAACGTCAGACGACGTTCACAGCCCACTACCTGCAGGACGTGACCCACAGGAACCTCGATATGTTTTCTATCGGTCCTGTGGTGGCTGCACAACAGCTGGTCTAACCTCAGGCTCCTTATTGGACAAGTAGCAGAAGGTTGAGGGCATTGATACCCGGTTTTAGTCTGCGTGAATGAAAGAGTATGTCTGGCCCTTACTTCTTTCTTCATTCTCCCCTCTCTTGGGGATAGCAGCATCCAGGTCTTTGCGCAGCTGACCTCAACCTCTGCAGGTAAACCATGCTTCCTTGTGCTCCTAGTATTAGCCTTAATACTGTCGCGTCCCCCATACCCTGACGAGATGGTATTGGGAACGTCCTAGCCTAGAGTTCCACATAAAGAACTCCAGGTCAACTTCCTAGGACGAGTCACGTTATTCTCCTTCACACACATCCTAGTAGGCCGCACGATGGTCAAACATGACAACGTGCGAGGGTTAGGGACTCCCGTTCCTTAAGTTCTACAACTCGGAATTGGAGTCCCCGGGTAAAGCCGAAGCCAGAAGGCTGGGGACTTCCCGCCCTTCCTAAGGGTGAGTCACCCCATGGTTTGTATTAGGTTACGGAACAAATGACAAATTTCGTAGATAATTTGTATTTTTCCTACCATACAAACCTTAGCTATTTACGCAAATGTTACCCGCCAGCCCTGACCCCCAAGTCAAGTCCTACCTTTAAGTGAATTGAGCTATTCACAGTGGGTGAGGGGGGGGGAGGGGTAGCTAGCTACCCCTTCCCCACCCCCCCCCCCCCGCTAACTAGCGAGGGGGTAGTTAACCCTCGTTAAAATTTAAAGGCTCGTCATTTCAGCTCCGCCAAAATAATACCCCATGTAAATAGCTAAGGTTTGTATGGTAGGAAAAATGCAAATTATCTACGAAATTTGTAATTTTTCCCAAATATCTAACAAACTGGCTTATGAATTTCCATGAAACTACAGCAATGAATGTTTCAAACATTGGCCTAATTTTTGGTGGTACAATGAATTGACAGATGTGCTTAATTAACCCGTTTACTCTTAGAAAAAAGAGGAACTTCTTCCCTTCCTTCAGAGCGTTTGGAAGAAGTGGTACTTAACCACGTAACTGTGATGGAGAGGTTCCCCCAACCCTCCTTCGTGTTTACACTTATGGCTATCCTAGTACTCCCCCCCCCCTTCCATCTTGCCTTCTTTCCTTCATTCCCATTTTTATTAGGCTACCGAGTAAATCCCTGTTAGGAAAGACTGTGTACTGCACATATAAAATGAGCCGGAAGAGCAATAAAATGTTTTATGGTGGTAGATAATGATTAGATGGTTAACACAAATTATCAAACATAATAGAAGAGGTTTAAAACCAGGGTGTGGAATCGCATTGAGAGATATTCTACTCGGACTCCTACAAATTTTAGATTTGCGACTAAAAAATAAAATAAAATGAAGAAATAAAATAAAAACATTAGTAGAAATAGAAAACAATTTTTTTTCCTTGAGAGTTGTATATTTGGAATGATGTTATTGGGGCAAGACTGGAGCAGGATTCAGAAATAATTTCACCGACTTCGACTCCTACCTCAGAGCCCTTTTAGTACATCCAAGGTAATCATCGGCAGCAGTTGTAGTAGTAGCTTTGAACTATTTCATATTGATTCGACTTTAGTCATGGCAAATATGTTGCTTTGTCCTCGCCATTGCAAAACTACAATTGCGCTGAAACTATTCACCATTTACAACAGAGAGAAAGAAAGAAACCGCCTGAAATTTAGTATAAATCGGTAAGAAAAGTATGACTTTAATAAGTACATGATATATTGCAATATATATATATATATATATATATATATATATATATATATATATATTGCATATATATATATATATATATATATATATATATATCTGTATATATATATATATATATATATATATATATATATATGCAGAAGAACCACAGGGAAAATTAAAATACGAAATATACGCTTAAGTCCTGACTAGTTTCGTGATACTCCTTCAGAGTCCTCTGAAGAAGTATCGCGAAACTAGTCAGGACTTAAGCGTATATTTCGTATTTTCATTTTCCCTGTGGTTCTTCTGCATCTGAGCATCACGTTTTCCTGTGATTTTTACGCATATATATATATATATATATATATATATATATATATATATATATATATATATATATATATATATATATGATTTCAAAATTTATCTTAGCCGATGTCAATGCCCTTATATGAAACATCTTTTAGAAGTCTACCTTCTAAGGAATTCAAGCTACTCTCTCTGGTGAAATTGATATGATAAATTATATCAAACAATGCTCTCTGTCATTTTCCTCCTGGCAATTGATGTATCGAATAACCCGTGTTGTATGGAAGAATGAGTCCTACGGTTTAACCTAAAGAAAACTATATTTCTATTGCTTTACCAATACTCGCTTGAAGTGCGAAGTGTAGGGTTAGCATAGCTTCTTTCGTCTCCTGTCATAAGTCTCATTCTTGATCTTCAATGTAAGTGAGTGGGTAAGATATAAAAGGTTGGTCTTGTGTTTAGGTAAAGTCTAAAGTCACGAATCACATTACCAGGTATGCTGAACGTTTACTGACAAAGAATTCCGTATTGCTTGGGGTAAGTCATATGACAATTATCTATGGAGTTAAACAGGCGTTTAACAATTCGGGGGATGGGAGGTACAGGGGAAGAAACGTTTTAACAACATCACTGAGGGACGTCATCACTTTTGCGAATGTGTGGGTGGCTAAGACTGGCTTTAGCCTCATTTTCTTAAGTAAAAAAGTTAATGAAACGTAATTGACAATGCACAGTATTTCCCAAAATTAGGCCATTGTATGAAGCGCTCCCTGCTTTGATATCATGGAAATGCATCAGTTATTTTAGGAGTTATTTAAAAAAAAAAAAAAAAAAACACTTACACGGCCTCTGGAAACGTTAGTAGGTCAAGTGTATATTCTAATCTCGGTCAAGGTGGAAGAGGGTTTTCCAAAAGCCAATTGTACATTTTCCTTAAGATAATCATGTCAATTTATTTTCTATTTTTAACCTTAAATTTACTATATTCATAACCGTTCTCGGTTGAATAACCAATCTTTGTTTAAGAAGTCTTCTTCCTGGTAGTTTCAGCTCTTGAAATGGTGCACCTATTCATTTTTTATTCATCACGCAAGATTACCCGTCTTCTTAAAGCTTTTCTATTCGTTAAACTTCACAACACTTATTATTATTATTATTATTATTATTATTATTACTATTTTTATTATTATTATTATTATTATTATCATTTTTATTATTATTATTATTATTATTATTATTATTATTATTATTATTATTAGCTGACCTCCAGCCTTATTTGGAAAAGCAGGATGTTAAAAGCCCAAGAGCTCCAACATGACAGAATAATACAGTGAAGAAAGGAAATAAGGAAATAAATAAACTGCAAGAGAAGTCATGAACCATTAGAATATCACATTTTGAAAACAATATCATCTTTGAAATAGATCTGTCATAAATAAACTATAAAAAGAGACTCATGTCAGCCTGTTCAACATAAAAACATTTGTTGCAAGTTTGAACTTTTGAACTTTCCTAAAAATCTCTTCTATTCATAGTTATGAACTTCTTAAATAAAATGTATAGATGCACGTGTATGGTTGTATGTAAGTGTTCTATATTTAGCTTTATTCCAAGGCTCCCAAGTATTCCTTGTCTCAGGCAATTACTATTCCTGGAATTCCTTTTCAATCGAAATCAGGGGTCTTTTCAAAACATGATTATTTTCCTTTCAGAATTTGGTATTTGTTTCGATGTCGTGCTGATCACGCAACTGAAAAAAAAAATACTAAGAATTATGATGGAGGCTTCTGCAGGTGAATTTCGAAAAAAACCGTTTTTCAAATTATAGTTCATAACCGAATGCTTGATAAAGTTATTCCAATTTGTAATATAGTATTCTTTCAGACATTTTGTTTAAAGTTCAGTGCAGTGAGTGCTACTTCTATGAAATCTCCTCCAGCTGTTACTAAATCAATTGCTTTGTTAATATTATTCCAAGCACACTAAAAAGGGAATTACAGATACAGCTCTCCAGTATCTCTATGATTACGAAAAGAGAATAAGAAAAGAAGAATGTAAAAAAGAAAAATAAGATTAAATGGAGTAAGGCAGTGAAGATGAATTTCTCGGAATCGGATTGTCTAGTAATTTCATTTGACCGAATATTTCCGTCTGGATAAAGGTGAAGGAGATTAAAAGATTATGGGACCTGTACCATCCATGTGTCACACGATCGTACATAATTCATTTTGTATATATTATGCTTGGATCTTCGCTCTTCCCTCGCACTAAAAAGAACCAGAATAAACATGTCTGCGTTTTTCCTCTGTAACATTGTCTGTTTTTCGAACATGAAATTTCCTGTTGCCTTGAGGTTTAGTATATAAAGGAGTGTGTTCTATAATGAATTACTCAGTTGCTTTCAACCTGCCTTTTGAGTCACAACCTTCTCTTGGCCTGTCACATTGGTGACCCCGGAAGTCGACTCGCTCCTACCGCCTTCCACCCCCACCTCGCCCCTGCATCGTTGGTACTATGGCGAACTCTACGGAAGTTGGCGCTGCGGCTGCCCCATTGAAACTTTCATCGTTCGCCAGCGGAGAGGCGTTTGTTTGGTCTCAGCGCGCAGAAGTCCAGTTTCGCATCAAGGGCGTGACTCACTCAACCACCAAAGCAGATTATGTTCTCGCGGCGATACCCGAGGACACCTTCCCGGAAATATCCGACTGACTTTATGAACCCAGAAGACATCACCACTCCGTTTGGTACATACACCTTCAATTACTCCTTTTTTGGCCTTCGTAATACTGGGGCCACGTTTCAACGTCTCATGGATGGCATTTTAGGGGACCTCCCTTTCTGTGTATGTTATGTGGACGACATACTTGTGTTCTCCTCCTCAAAAGAGGAACACCTCCGTCACCTGCACATCGTGCTCGACCGCCTGCAACAAAACGGCCTTGTAGTCCGGTACGACAAGTGTACCTTTGGTGCCAACGAAGTGTCGTTCTTAGGGCACCACATCACTCCTGAAGGAGTCTATCCCCTCCCTGAGAAGTTAGCAGCCGTTCAGTACTTCCCCGCGCCCTCGACCGTCAAAGCTCTGCAGGAATTCTTGGGCATGATCAACTATTATTACCGTTTTCTGCCACTCTACGCCTCCCTCAAGGGCAAGCCAAAGGACCTGAAGTGGGGTCCCCTTCAAGAAGCAGCCTTCTGCAATGCAAAGAAGGCCCTATAAACTGCTACGGCTCTCACTTTTCCTATCCCACATGCCCCTCTCCTTCTCTCCACCAATGCCAGCGACGCCGCTATTGGTGCAGTACTCGAGCAGGTGGTCAACAGCTCGCCCAGCTCATTGGCCTTCTTCAGCAGAAAACTGTCCAAGGCAGAATCGGGTTATTCTACCTTTGATCGAGAATTGCTGGCGGTGCACTTCGCTGTCCATCACTTTCGCCATTTCTTAGAAGGTACGCCTTTCGCCATTCGTACAGACCACATGCCTCTGGTGCACGCCTTTACTCGACAGTCTGATGCCTGGTCCGCCCGGCAACGCCGACATCTCTCCGCCGTGGCTGAATATAATTGCACCCTTCATTACGTCCCTGGGAAAATGAATCCCGTTGCCGATGCCCTGTCAAGAAACACGTTGGCTGCCGTTCAACTGGGATTGGATTACAACGCCCTGGCTGAAGCCCAATGACAGGATCCAGAGTATCAAGCATGTAGGACATGCTGCACGTCCCTCCGTTGGGGAGACTTCCCCCTCGAAGACTCCAACACCACCCTCCGCTGTGACGTCAGTACTGGTAGACCGCGACCTTGGATTCCTGCTCCCATACGCCGGCAGGTGTTTGATTTCATTCACGGTCTTTCACATCCCTCGTGCCGTTCTACTGCACAGCTGCTGAAGGCAAAGTTCATTTGGCACGGCATTTCTAAGGATGCTAAGGATTGGGTCCGCGCCTGTACTTCTTGCCAAACTTCCAAAGTACATTGACACACGAATTCAGGAGTGGGCACCTTTCCTCAACCTCAGCGTCGTTTCGCACACATTCACGTCGACGCTGTAGGGCCCCTACCCACATCACAAGGAAATCGTTACCTGTTTACCGTCATCGGCCGCTCCACTCGTTGGCCTGAAGCCATTCCCATGGAAACTGCAACGTCTGCCGCATGTACATCTGCCTTACTCTCTGGATGGATTGCAAGATTTGGTATCCCTAAGCATATTACTTCTGACAGGGGAACCTCTTTCACCTCTCAATTGTGGACATCATTAGTGAATCTCCTGGGCATCACCCTACATCAGACAATGGCCTACAACCCCGCTGCCAATGGTATGGTTGAACGTTTTCATCGCACCGTCAAAGCAGCTTTGATGTCGCGCTGCAAGGATTGCAACTGGTTTACTCAGCTTCCCTGGGTCCTCCTGGGACTAAGGACCACTCCTAAAGACGCCCTTGACGTCTCGGCAGCTGAAATGGTGTATGGTCGTCCCTGCCGAATTTTTTCCTTCTACAACCTCCTCCGACGATCTCCAGCGCATACGTCACGTCGTGGGAAAATTTACTCCATGCCGCCAGACTTACAAGCCCCCAGCGAAGCATCACATACCAACAGACTTACACTCTGCAACGCATGTTCCTGCGCAACGACACTAGCAAGCCACCGCTAACACCCCCTTATACGGGCTCTTTCCTCGTGATCCGACGCAGTCCGAAAGCATTCCTACTAAACATTCGTGGCAAAGAAGACTGGGTCTACATTGATCGTCTAAAACCTGCTTATCTTCTGGCAGATGACCCGCCTACAGTTCGCCTCTCTAGATTGGGGGGCCCTATTTAACATGTACAGTATGTCATTTTTAGGGGCGGAGCCATGTACCAACTGTGTGTCACACGATCGTACAGAATTCATTTTGTATATATTATGCTTGTATCTTCGCTCTTCCCTCGCACTAAAAAGAACCAGAATAAACATGTCTGCGTTTTTCCTCTGTAACATTGTCTGTTTTTCGAACATGAAATTTCCTGTTGCCTTCAGGTTTTGTATATAAAGGAGAGTGTTCTATAATAAATTACTCAGTTGCTTTCAACCTGCCTTTTGAGTCACAACCTTTTCTCGGCCCGTCACAGACCTTTTTGTTTAACAGATTTTGTGAATTCTATCTAGAAATTGTTTTTCATTATTTCTCTTTATGTAATATTTTCAATGTTGAATAGTGTATTTTGTTCACCTCTAGTCTTTGCAACTGGGATATTTAATTAGCTGCTAATCCACAGAGCTTTGATAGACATAATTGTTTGGTTTTGGATTTTTGAATTTTGAGAATTGAAATGTGGAATTAATATTACCAGTGTACGTCACCCATGAAAAATCACGGCTAAATATTTAGATTGATATTTACACATACGCACCCGCTCTCACCAGGGTACGACTACTTCCTCTCCCCTTACCTGAGGGATGGGGAGAGGGGAGAGCTGAGCATAACATACTGTGTGTATATATATATATATATATATATATATATATATATATATATATATATATATATATATATATATATATATATATATGTATATATACACACAGTAATACCTTGAGATACGAATGCGCTAAGATACGATTCTTTTTAATACGACGATACATTGTATCAATATTTACGTCCTAAGATACGACGATTTTTTTTGAGATACGATTTCTAAAATCTAGCGACGCCATCGGTAGGTGGCAGAGTGTTTGTTTAGCTACCCGAGTCGATCTGAACGCTTACTCGACACCTGGGGTTACCCGAACTTCTCTCTCCCAGTGTGTTCGTTGTCGTTGAATAGAAAACGTTATGTTGTTGTGTGTTTACGATTATCGTGTGTTTTCCTTTATTTTATTACCATTTATTAACATTTATTGTGTGAACCATGGGTCCTAAGTCTAAGGATAAGGATGGGGATAAGAAAAAGACCAAGAAGATGATCTCAATGGAAATAAAGCATGAGATAATAGGAATGCATCAACGAGGTGTGAGAATCTGTGATTTGGCCGCTGAATATGGCCACAATGCGTCCACCATATCCACCATTCTCAAACAAATGGATGCAGTAATGAATTACAGCACAAATCTATTTTTCTTTAAATTTTTTTTTACTCTTCATTCTTAAAAAATGAAAGCCTTAGATATTAAGCATTCAGTATACTCATACGACGTTTTAATTGTGTTTATCTTGCAGATTTCTACAGCTACCATATCGTCTGGGTGTGTGCGTGGTAGCTTTGCTTGTCTCCCTCCCTCCTTGCATGCATCCCTTATGCGAGCACTCTCCTAGGCAGTGAGTACAACTCTATTTTTTTTTATTGTTTTTATTAACATTTATTATTATATATATCATTTTCCGTGTCCTTACTGTAGTATTTATCTGTCTTTAGTGATTGTTGAGTGTAATTTGAGCATAATTTGACCTTGTTTTGCATAAATTTCTTAGCCTTTGAACAGATTAATTCTGTTTCTTTTATTTCAGATTTGAATAATTATTTTGAGATACCATATTTTTGAGATACGTTGGCGGTCATGGAATGAATTAAAATCGTATCTCAAGGTATTACTATACACACACACACACACGCACACACACACACACACACACACACATATATATATATATATATATATATATATATATATATGTGTGTGTGTGTGTGTATCTAGATGTATATATCTAGATGCTTATCCTCTATTATATGAATGAAATTATTGCTATTATTATTACCATCTTCATTGATATTGATATTATTATAGTTATGATTTTAAGTATTAACATCATTATCAGTTTATCATTACCATTATTTCCCCATTTATTGTTATTACAGTTATTAATATTAGTAGCAGTTGCTATTATAGTTATTTTTGTTGTTTTTAATACAATTTAAACTCATTCAGTACAATGCTATGACAAAAATAGAGAAAAAGAGAGATGTGGAGAAACATCCAGACAAAGGAGAGTGAAATTAGACTTACAAAAATAACTCAAGAATAAAAATAATTATAATTGGAAAATATCAGTCTCTTTGGATATGACTTCAGATTTAGTGTTATTATAGATATTTCATTATTATTATTATTATTATTATTATTATTATTATTATTATTATTATTATTATTATTATTATTATTATTATCAACTTCCTCTTTTACCGGGTCATTATAAAAAAGATATCTTTGTTTTTCTCTCTAAATTCTAAAATATACATTTACATTTATTGCTGGATTGAAAAATAATTTCAATATTCCATTTTTTAATTGACATCTTCGGTAAATTTTTCTCGTGGCCTTCATTATGATTTTATCTTTCCCAAGTCTTGCTATTCTGTCATTCATCATAGATTATATGTATTAAGTGGAAAAAATATTAGTATTTTGGCAACACGATTTTGGAGCAAATGATGTTTACGCCAATCACAACCATTGCTAATGTGTCCCCAGTGTGCAATATTCGAGCAATCAATGAATGTCATCGTAAATAAACGATCTCACGGAAGTTATCACAAGAAAAAGGACATTTTTTTATTGTGGTTGAATCCTTTTCTTTCTTTTTCGTAAATTAACTTTTCTGAAAATAGAAAATAGAAATAAGCTATCTTAGGGAAGTTATTACAATAAAAAGAACATTTGGTGAAATTATTATTATTATTATTATTATTATTATTATTATTATTATTATTATTATTACTTGATATGCTACAGCCGTAGCTTGGCAGGCAGGTTGCTATAAGCCCAAGGGCTCCATCAGGGAAAATAACCCAGTGAGGAAAGGGAATAAGAAAAATAATTTAGAATACTGGCAGAATACTTTATTTCTTTTATCTTAAACGAAATTCTCGAGAATAGAAAATAGAAAATGGAAGCCAGTCGTTAGATCCACTGGCAACTTGTCAATCAAATTCCCATCAACTGTATTGTCCTCTGGACTCCCTCTTCAATCATGGCCAGAGAGGATTTCTTTAGCTCTTAAGCCAGGTGGGGTTGTCTCTATATCCAATCCCTTTCTTCCAAAAGCATACATCATGCTTGATTGCATTGTCAGGGTCTAATATTTCAATATTTTATGAATCAGACAAAAATAGCTATTAGTGTTAGTTCCTTTATTGTCTGCAACCTCACCATCCTTGTAAGTTAATGATAGGGGTTTTGGAGTAGCCTATAGGTGTACCTACTGAGTCATCAGCAATGATTGCCTTATTCTTTCTGGTCCTAGGTTGGGTGGAGAGGGGGCTTGACGCTGATATATATATATATATATATATATATATATATATATATATATATATATATATATATATATATATATATATATATATATATATATATATGGTTAGGTCTCTATATTATTGTCCTGCTAACTTGGGCAGTGTCACTGTCTTTTGCCTCTCTCATTCATGAGTGGCCTTTAAAACCTTCAAACCTTTAAGATAATCCCATGAAAAACTAAATGGGTGAACGGGAGCGTTCTTAGATAAAGGTGATAATCAGTAAATGCATTTAAATAACTTAAGGTGTTTCTACGCAAATTCAAACAATAAAAAGTGTTTGTCTATCTAGAAAAAATATCTTTAAGATTTTCCGTTAAACAAGGTCATTCTGGGAGGAGGGACTTGAGTATCTGAGAGATTTTTGTTCGTGATTTTGACATTGACAGTATAAAACATTCCATTGTGACACCCGAACAAAATGTTTGGAGGGTTACTCTTTGGCAGAGTGTGCTATCGTGTCATCCTTACAAAATATATAGATATTTACCTTTATGTGAGAGAATGTTCCAACGTGACACCCAAACCAAATATATGGTTGCTTACCTCTCGGAGAGTTTTCCATCTTGATATGCAAACAAAATATGTGAATGCTACTTGACTTTGAGAGAACGATCCATCGTGACAGCAACAAAGAAAATCAATACCTAATCTCTGTAAGATGTGTAACACGCAATAGGGAAATGCATTACTGAAAATGAGCGAAAGGAAAAGTTATAGGATGAAACGTTTGAAAAGAAAGGTAACTGTTATGGAAAGAGCATTAATGGCTTTAATGACATCGTTTCAGTATGTGAAAATGCTCCTTCTGAATATTTGTTAATTTTTATGTAGGAATTAAATTACGATCTTTGCAAGTTGTGAGAAAGAAAATGGCTGGAAATTAATTAATAGCAAGTACCATTCAATATTCCATGAATGCATATCGTGTACAAGTAGGAAAATGTAGTAGAGGACAGACACAGTCATACATCAAGGATTTTATTGACGGCAAAAGTAAAAAGGAAAAGGTAAGGAGCTATCAACAGGTGATAAAATACATATAATTATAAAAAAGGAGAAATAAAGGATTTGCATTTGAAAAAGGGGGAATGTCTCAGAATAAAGTGTTATTGAAATATGTTACTATTGTGCTTTTAAAAAAACTGGAAGAGATAAGAGGTTCTGCTTTTAACCCCCTGGGTTCTGAATGAGAGAGAGAGAGAGAGAGAGAGAGAGAGAGAGAGAGAGAGAGAGAGAGAGAGCTCTGGTAATCATTAATTGGGAATGAAAAAGATGCAAATTGAAGAAAAAGGAGACCGAACAGACTGTCACAAAGGTATAGGTAAAAAAAAGTAATGGTCAGCAATTAGTGGAGAAGAAAATTCTCTTGGACACAGAATCCCTTTAGCAGTGTTTATTTTTTTTCTTTTATGCAAGTTTGTGCGAATAATTTTACGATAATTTGCAAGGGAGTTCGAAGAAGAGCTCTATCTAAAGCAATTGCCTCCAAAATTAGTTTGGCGTCAAAACGCAAAAGCTCAGTTTGAAAGTTTGACCTTTAAACACCTCCAGAATAAAAGCCATTATCGTTTGTCTGGCTGATTAGTTTTCTTATGCAGGAACTTAATAACCGAGACTGTAAAGATCTCTGTGTGCAATCAGACCATGAGTAAAATGGCTAATTATTTTCACCAGAAATGGCATTTCATAATGGCACTTTTGTCGTTTGGTGCTGTCTGTTTACCGAGGAACCTCTTAGAAGCAATTATCTTTTTCTTATGTATTTTTATCTCTCTCCCTTCCCTTTTTCATCTTAGGACTTTCCAGAGGCACAGGAAGCCTCTTGGTTAATTGTAAAAGTTATTCGTTAGAAACAAAGTTATATTCACCCTCGAGGCTTCGTCATCAAGACCAGAAATTCCTGACATTATCTCAGACGCAGAACACAGACCACCCGTAATTATAATGAACCAAGGTACGCGACCCGTCAAAAATGACGACTCAATATCTAGATGAATATGCACACCAGTACACACAGATTCAACCCCTCTCAACCCCCCCCCCCCCCCTTTCCTGAGTATAACCACTCTCACTAGGGTATGACTACTCCCTCTCCTCTCCTCCTGAGGGACAGGGAGAGACCGAATACTTATATGTCTGGCTATGCCGCTGAGGTTGACTGGCAACATATATATATATATATATATATATATATATATATATATATATATATATATATATATATATATATATATATATATTACAGTCTATGTTATATCCCTAGTTGGAAAACTAAGATGCTATAAGCCCAAGGACACCTATAAGGCAAAATAGCCCATTAAGGAAAGGTAAACAAGGAAATAAATGAACTACAAGATAAGTAATAAACAACCAAAATGAAATATCTTAAATAAAATAACATTAAATTAGATCTTTCATATATAAACTATTACAACTTAAAAAAATGAGGAAGAGAAATAAGACAGAACAGCGTGCCCGAGCAAGAGAACTCTAATCCATCATAGTGGAAGGCCATGGTACAGAGGCTATGGCATTACCCAAGACTAGAGAACAACGGTTTAATTTTTCGGTGTCCTTCTTTTAGAAGAGCTTCTTGCCATAGCTATAGAGTTTCTACTACCCTTACCAGGAGGGAAGTAGCCACTGAACAAGTACAGTGAGTAGTTAACCCCTTGAGCAAAGAAGAATTGCTTAGTAATCTTAGTGTTGTTAGGTGTATGAGGACAGAGGAGAATGTGGAAAGAATAGTCCAGACTATTCGGTGTATGTGTAGGTAAAGACTAAATGTGCCGTAACAAGAGAAAGGGATCCGTTGTAGTACTGTCTGGCCAGTCAAAGGCCCCAATAACTCTCGAGAGGTAGTATTTTAACTTGTAGCTGGTACCCTGGCTACTCTATATATATATATATATATATATATATATATATATATATATATATATATATGTGTGTGTGTGTGTGTGTGTGTGTGTGTCTGTGTATGTATGTATGTATGTATATACATACATACATACATACATACATATTCAGATTTGGCATTTAAAGTCAAGTGAATATATGATTTTCATATCATATCATTTTTGTCTTAATCTAAGTTTTGTTTAGTGTTATTTTTTTTTCGAATGATTAATTTTGTTATGTAAATTCTTTTCAAAGATTTTTAATTCATATAGAATATATTTATTTTTATAACCAGTGTATTATTCCCAATCACCATTGTTTAGAATCAGATTCGGCTCGTATCCTGTTAAGAGCCGTAGTAAGTCATAACTAATTCTTAAGAGTAATTACCCAGTTTGGTTCTGAGTGTACTTGAGAGATCTTTGGATATTCAGTGTTTCATATATTGCTGTCTGGGAGTTATTTAAATGTCTCAGAATTAGCTTATTAATATTTCAAAGCAAACAGGTGAGTTTGGAATTCAAGAGGTTGATTAACTTGCCAATCGTAGTATGTAAAATATTATATATTTGGTTGCCATCTCGAGCCATAGTATAATATATTTTTGGTGCCCTTACCCGGGAGCCATAATAGTATAATATATTTTTGGTGCCCAGACCCTTGCGGTCGAGCGAGCCTGTTATGAATATTGGTGATAACAGGGCCGTGTTTTGATTGAACTTTTGAACAAATTCAGTGTCGATAATTTGTTTGGATATATTTTTGTGATATAGATTTAATACTTTTAAATTAAAAGATGTCACAGTTTTTGAATAACCCAAGTGTTCACGAATTGTCAGAAGCTAATGTAACTAAAGCTTAGTGGTTCTATATCTTAATATCATGTGACGGCCATGCAACAAGTGTGATGACTAAAGCCCAAATCAAGTGTCTAGCCTTAGAAGCGTTGATAAATTTTGGAAAGTTTTCGTAAGAGATTATTGTGGCAGCTCGTGAACTATTGGAGGAAGCTGAGGGAGATTTTTTAGCGAAGCAAAGACCAGTTTACTCATAAACTGAAGGCATGAAAGCAGATAAGGATGTACAGGCTGAGATTCGACGAATTGCAGTGGAGAAGAATTTGATCAAGTTGAAGATGATGGAAAGAGAGAAGGAAATAGGATCAAGACGGGAAGAAAGAGAGAAGGAAATGGTAGCAAGATGAGAAGAAGCCCGAGAGATTGCAAGACATGCAAGGTTAATGGAAGTGAAGGAGATCGCAGAATGAAAAGAAAGAGAGAGAAGACAGGAAGAAGAAGAGAGGAGAAAAACGACATCCGAGAGAGATGGAAGCAAGATAAATCCCAAGACAAGAAGAAAAAGAGAGAAAACAGGAAAAGAAAGAGAGAAGACTGGAAGAAAAAGAGATGGAAGTAGAAAGGTATGCGCAGGAGTTGGCGCTGCTGAACGCCTGTGCCCAGACCGAGGTAGCCCCTGCTAAGCACGATCCAGTGTTTAATGTGTCAGAAGCCCAAAGGTTAATTTTAATGTTCACAGAAGAGTCTCGAGATGAGTTCTTCTATTATTTTGAAACAGTCGCAGTGACGATGAAATGGCCAGAAGATAAATTGTCTTTGTTATTGCAGTGTGTGCTCTTGGGAAGGGCCACAATGCTTACTTATCCTTATCTCAGGACCAGAGAATTGAGTATCAAAAAGTGAAGAGGAGTGTGTTGCAAGTGTATCAGATGACCCCTGAATATTATAGTGAAAGGTACCAAAGTTTGAGAAAGAACAAGAAAATTACTTTTCTGGATTACCCTTATAAGGTACAACGATGTTCTGAGGGATGGACAGAGGGTGCCAATATAATTGAGATAGCTGATTTAGATGAATTTATAATTCTAGAGCAGTGTCTAGGAGGAATTCCTGAACACATTCGAACGTACTTGAGAGAGAGAGATGAAGAAACCTAATACAGCCGCTTCGCTGAGCGAAGATTATAATATTATCAGTCATAAACCACCCTCAGACATAAAGTTTCAACCATCATTCCGACCAAGTGTCAAGTATTCGCCGAACCACGGAAACCAGTTCGGTAATAACTACGGGAATAAGTTCAACAGTTACAATGGAAGTAAAACTGGTACTGTCCCTAGGGAGAATGCGATAGTACCACAGCAACAAACGTCGAATCGTCCTCTTTCAATTATCGTTTTTAAGTGTGGCAAGAGAGACCATATACGTGTGGAATGTTGGTCAAACCAACCAAAAGCAGCGCCCAAGTGATTAAGGATAATTCAACTTCACAGAATATGAAGATGAAGAAGCAATCGGGATAGGACGGAGAGGGAAATAAACCAGCAAACGTTGATACGACGAACAGGACGAACCCAAACAGCATTGATACCTTTAAACCATATATTTATGAAGGCATGTTAGCAACAATAGACAGGAGTGAGCGAACCCCTGTCAGGATATTGTGAGACACAGGTTGTAACCATAGTGTGGTGGTATGAGGAGTACACTCGTTGGTGAAACAGTCTCTCACAGGGGACTCGATCATTTTGAAGGGAATAGGAGGTGAGAAGGTCACCCCTATTTACCTTTTAAAACTGTCATGCGAGTTAGTGACGTAATTTTCACTTTGCAGTAAAGGATTCATTGGCTGTTGAAGGAGTAGATGTCCTGCTAGGCATTGAGGTTGGTGGAGCGCCGTTCATGCCTTCTCCCATGGTAACGGAGAACCCATTGAAGTATAGTCCTATGATTGAACTCGAGAAGGAGTACTGTATTTGTTTCCTAGTTGTGGGACAACTAGGAGTTTGAAGAATAAAGTAGCTGGTGAAGAAGAAAAAGAAATCGAAGGAGCGATAAACTTAGAGGATTTGTTTTCCATAGAAGAGGATTCCCTTGATGGTACGCCAGAAGAGAACTCCCGAATAGGTCCGATCGAAGAGGAACGACAGATGAGTGGACAAGAGGACAAAGAAGAAAAAGAAATCGAAGGAGCAGTGAACTTGGGAAGAAATAGAAAATTCAACGTTAGAAGTAGGACAAGTGAGAAGGAAAAGGCTGATTAGGATTGCAACGGAAGGATGCAACGTTTGTACCGTGTGGTGGACGAGTCGAAGGCACAACAGTCTTCTGTTTTTATCTTAAGAATTGGTTGCTTATGAGAAAGCATAGGCCCACTGATATCCTTGGGAATGCTGAAGGGGGGATATATCGACAGATATTAATTCACGCACTGTTGAGAAGACAGGTGATTGTGGTAGTGTATGAGGCGGGACATATGGGGATAAGGAAGACGATGGAGAAGATAATGAAACATTTATTCTGGACTGGTATGCATAAAGAAGTGAGCCAGTTTTGCCATGCATTTCACGTATGTCAGACAGCTGAAAAGCCCGAGTGCAACAAGGAAGCTCCCTTACGAAGGATGGAAGTTCGAGGTTAACCCTTCAGGAAAGGACCGAAGAAAATGTTAGCAAAAAAATTGAAGGACCGATAGGAAACGGATGGAGAATATGTCAAGAATTTGAAGGAAAAGGATCAATGAGTTAAGAAAATTTTCCCTAAAGGCATGAAGACGACGAGTCAATGACGGACGTAGAAAAGGTTTGGTAGAAAGAGTACGAACAGACAGGTTGCAGAACCCTTCAGCAAAGGACCAAAGAAAATGTTGGCAGGAAAAGCAAAGGATCGAGAGGAAACAGACGAAGTAAATGTCAAAGATTTAAGGAAAGGAATCGGTAAGTTAAGGAAAATTTCCCTAGAAGACGTAAAAACGAGTCGAGGATGGAAGAAGAAAAGGTTTGGTATGAAGGGTAGGAACGAACAATTTGTGGTAGGACGGCAGGTGTTGGTCTACACACCGGAAAGGAGATTCCCTCTCGCCAACGAGTTCCCAGAACCATTCCAGATTTTGGAGGAGAGCAGTGACCCGACATACGTACTTGAGATATCAGGAAAAAGGAAAAATCTAAGGAAGACCATATTAACTTCGAAACCGATGCTGCGAGCCCCTGATTTCAACAAGAAACTCCTTATCCAAGTAGATTTGTCGAATAACGGGATTGGAGCTGTCTTATTGCAAGAAGATAAGGAAGGAATTCTCCACTCTCCGTGTGTTATGTCGTTGAAGCTGAAGAAGCAGCAACGAGTCGACTCGACAGTTGAAACGGAACTGCTGGCGCTGATCGCAGCGATGAAAAAGTTTTTAATTTACATAAATCAACCATAGAATGAGATTACATTGTACTCGAATTTTAATTCTTTATCTTTTGTGAATAAGATGAAAAATAATAATCAAAGGTTAACTAGGTGGTTAATAAGTTTGCAACGGTATTTTATTAATGTAAAACATATATCAGGTAAAGATAACGTGGTTGCAGATTTATCTCGGGCTGAATCTATGGATTAATGCCCGGAATGGATAATATTTTTTAGGGGAGTTATCGTACAAAGCTGGTCTAGTGTATAGTAAATACAGTAGTTTAGCAATGATTTTATTTATATTTTATTTGTGCATTGAAGAGATGAATAGCTAGCTCTTAAAATGAGCTCCTCTCATGTAGATGTAAGTATATTATGTAAATTACGTAAGACTTTCGTTGTTAATTTCATTGTATTCTTTAATCAAGTTAGTATAAGTAAGCATAAGTTATTTTTAAGTTATAACTTTTTATTTCACGTATGCTTGTTATGAGTCTTTCGTAAACTGTTTTAGAGTGTTATTTGATCATATACGATATGAACAAGGGCTTATGCAATGTTCATTTATATTTTCATGAGGTATTGCGTCATGTTTGAGAGAGAATGTTCAGTACCATGTGCTTTAGAAACTTTGCGAAAGGCTTGGTGATAGTATTTTATCTTTTATTTTTATTTCGGGGACAAAGGGTGGGCGGAGCTAGCTGACTGAGAGAGCCATCTGGCATGGTGTGAGTAGAGTTTGGGAGAGCCAAACTTCGTAACTCTGGCGCCTTTTGCTCGGCCCACCATGCTTCTCAGTTCGTTGGGAAGTTTCTGGAAGCAGTTAGGTGTTATATAAAACACGACAACAAGGTTAAAGAGACAGATCGCTAATTGCAGCCTTAAGACAGACTTCTTCCCTCTCTCTCTTTCGCATGCATCCAAGTGTAGTGTTTTAAGTGTTCAGTAATTATAGTGTGTCCTCTCCTAAGTGACTCTGTGCCCCCAAAAAAATTGTGTTGAAAAGATGCGTAAGACGAAACGGTGATTTTGAATTCAATGTAGTGTTGGCATTGTGTAAAGATTTTGTAACTGGCCATGTAGGAAGGTTAAGATTTTGTATTGTGATCTGGTTATCTATTTTCATTAAGTATCAAACTTGAATATTGTATTATTCACATTTAATTTCAAGCTTTTGTACAATTTTCATTGCCGTATTTCTTTCGTCTGAGTTTAAGATTCGTTCAGATTTAACATTTAAAGTCAAGTGTATATATATATATATATATATATATATATATATATATATATATATATATATATATATATACATATATATATATATATATATATATATATATATATATATATATAATATATATATATATATATATATATATATATATATATATATATATATATATATATATATATATATATAAACTTTCAGATCGTAACATTTTTGTCTTAATCTAAGTTTTGTTCAGTCTTAATTTTTTCGAATGATTCATTCTATTTTCATGTAAATTCTTTTCAAAGTGTTGTAATTTATTTAGAATATATATTTATTTTTGTAAAGAGTGTGTTATTTCTAATTATCATTGTTTAAAATCAGATTCCGCTCGTATCCTGTTAAGAGCCATAGTAAGAGTAATTACCCAGTTTGGTTTTGTGTGTACTTAAGAGACCTTTGGATTTTCATTGCTTGATATATTGCTGTCTGGGAGTTATCTAACTGTCTCAGAATTAGTGTATTGATATTTTAAAGTGTAACAGTTTTAATGTAAAAGCAAACAAGTGAGTTTGGAATTCAAGAGGTTGATTATCTTGCCATTCGTAATATATATAATATTATATGTTTGGTTCCCAGTCTCAAGTCATTATAACATTATAACAAATATGCCACTGCTAGGTTGGCATTTCCTCATCCAAGGGGTTCACAAACATTCGCTATGAATTTCCTTTTGTTTAATTCACGATGCATTATTAAGTCATGTCTTTCTCTTCCAACCTAGCTGTCCACCTTCTCTAACTTTACTTCACTGCCTAATTTAGTAGTATTCTCAAAAGTGTTTCATATTTGAATTGCATTTTTTGAGTACTTGAATGAAAATATTATCTTTTTATCATTATTATTAGGATATTTTTGTTCATCCCTTTCTTCCTTGATTATGATATCCATATTTAGATTATGTTTTTTAAGCCTGGTTTTATTAAAAAAAATTGATATCGTTATTAATGAAATGAAGATGATAAAGCCAAATTAATAAGATATATTTTATGGTGTTTTTGTAAGACCATTTTGGAAATGGAATTGCAAAATTTCCATGAATTAATTTATCAATGATCTATTATTTTGTACTGCTGAGAAATAGCTTTGGATTACTATAATTAAAAAAGATCTTAGCTCCTCTGGTTTCTCTAAGGCTGAGAGTCTCATCAGGAAGGGATGAATAATCCTCATGAATGATTTCCTACCTTCATTTTTAGGGTCTGAATAAAACAGACGATTCCTGCTGATGGTTTCATTTCCGTTAATGGCTGAGCAGACCCAACGACATGACATTACATCGGGCGCAATTTTCATAAAGAATTTCTAATGTCCAGCGATGTTGAAATGGAAGATTCTGGGAACGCTTTGCGTCTTGCCACTAACTGATGACCTGACAAGAATTGCTTCCAGGAATATTCATACATTGCTTTGGCCATTTCCTTTAAATATGCCCGAAAGTCTTGAACGCTAGTTTACGCGACGCGTGAATAATGACGGCTAAATATTTATATAGATATGTACACACATCCAGACGCACCCCCCTCTCACCAGGCTATGAATATGTACCAACCGTGTTTCACACAATTGTACATAATTACTTTTGTATATATTATGCTTGTATCTTCGCTCTTCCCTCGCACTAAAACGAACATGAAAATTCATGTCTGGTTTTCCCTCTGTGATATTGTGTGTCTTGTGAACTTGTTATGTCCTGTTGCCTTGAGGTTTTGTATATAAGGAGAGTGTTCCACATTAATATAACTCAGTCGTTTCCAATCTGCCTTTGAGTTCACACCCTTACTCGGCGCCGTCACAAATATTTCCTCTCCCCCTAACCGAGGGACGGTAAGATCTGAGCGTGACCAGATATATATATATATATATATATATATATATATATTATATATATATATATATATATATATATATATATATATATATATTATATATATATATATATATATATATATATATATATATATATATATATATATATACATATATATATATATATTATATATATATATATATATATATATATATATATTGGATTCTAATCTTTAATAGTGTAGGTCTCTATCTGTTTATTTATACTAGAAATGCCATTCTCTAAGTCATTAGGTAATCTTTCGTAGATGCTTGAATGCATTAAAGAAATTTCATCGCTCTAAGTGCTAAAGCACATCGTCCTAAGCCAGTGAAATACAAGTTATGGATCCTTTAGGGGTTAGACAATGCTTTTTGAATGGCTTTAGATTATGGCTCCATTTGGGGGCAGTTGAGAGGAAAATCCTATTATTATTATTATTATTATTATTATTATTATTATTATTATTATTATTAATATTTATATTTATTATTATTAATATCATTATTAGTATTAATTTTTTAATCTAATTATTATTATCATTTATTATTATTTTTTATTATTAATATTTATTATTGTTAATATTATTATTATTATTATTATTATTATTATTATTAATATTATTATTATTATTTTTATTATTATTAATGTTATTAATATTATTAATACCTATATGTATATATGTATAAATATATATATATATATATATATATATATATATATATATATACATATATATATACATATATATATGTATATATTTATATATATATATATATATATATGTGTATATATATATATATATATACATATTTATATATATAAATATATATATATATATATATATATATATATGTATATATATACATATATATATGTATATATATACATATATATATATATATATATATATACATATATATATATATATATATATATATATATATATATATATATATATATATATATATTTATACATATATACATATATGTATTAATAATATTAATAACATTAATAATAATAAAAATAATAATAATAATATTAATAGTAATACTATTAATAATAATAATAATAATCATCTTCTCCTATGCCTATTGACGCAAAGGGCCTCAGTTAGATTCCGCCGGTCGTCTCTCTCTCGAGCTATTAAATCAATGTTTCTCCATTCATCATCTCCACGCTTCATAGTCATTAGCCATGTAGGCCTGGGTTTTCCAACGCTTCTAGTTCTTTGTGGAGCCCAATTAAAGTGTGGTGAATTAATCTCTCTCGAGGAATGATATTTTATGTCATTGGTAGTCCTCGAGCCCATTGTTAATTTGCAAACATGGTGCAACAACAGTATTTTCCAGGCAAGAGGTGTCTCTCTCTCCCTCTACACCAGAGACCCCTCCCATTATTATTATTATTATTATTATTATTATTATTATTATTATTATTATTATTATTATTGTTGTTGTTGTTGTTGTTGTTCATGAGGCTGATACATTCATATAAAAAGTTTAAAATAAACTTAAACACCAAGAAAAGAAAATAATGAAAACAAGATCGAAAAGAACCAAAATGTAAACGTAAACAACAATCCCATAAAGATGAACCAACAAACAGGAGAGTAAAGACAGAATTAAGAAAAAAATAGGCAATTTCGCTATATCTGTAAACAGACATGTATAGATACGTATAAAATTAAAATCCTAAAAGGCTTCTGTGTCATTTCTGGTAGTCGAAGCATAGGAAAGACGCCCGCTGGGATGACCTGTGAAGGATAATTAGATTTGGGGGATCCCTTTGATGGGCGGGAGAGTTCCCTGCGTCATCAAGAGAAATCCTTCACGCCCGCTGTAGCAAGTTCAGGGAAACAAAGCTTCTTAGGATTTTGTAAAAGGAAATATAGTTCGTATCAAGATCTATGGAGTAACAGGTCCAATATTCATGAACGGGGATGACGTCATCAGAGCTAAAGTTCGCCACCACAACCTTTCCAGTTCTGTTATTGCATTGTCCTTTTCCGTGAAGTTGTTTATGTCATATGCTGCATAATCCACGTGAAATTTTAATCATTTAATTTCAATTGACTAAATTTCTTCACACCAAACTCTCTCTCTCTCTCTCTCTCTCTCTCTCTCTCTCTCTCTCTCTCTCTCTCTCTCTCTCTCTGTTAGCAAATATTTTTTTTTAATCTTTTGTCCAGAAGCATTGTGTGTTTCAATATTAATCATAACACATTAAAAAAAAAATGCTTATACACCAAAGAATACTGTCATCTCAGTTAGCATTAGAGCGTCGTCTGGTTCACCACTGGCCCCGGTGACGTCACATTTTCCGCCAGTTCATGAGTGTTGGACCTTTTTTTCACTAGATCTTCGTTCTTATATGCTGTAGAAGGATATATATATCTAGCTATCTATCTGAGTCGATACTTACAAGCTTGTTCTTCTCAAATCTCTTTGGTCATATTCTAATATTGATAACAATGACAATGACTTAATAACAATCTCTCCCATATAATAAAGAGCAAATGTCTGGATATATATATATATATATATATATATATATATATATATATATATATATATATATATATATATATATATAAATATATATATATATATATATATATATATACATTTATATAAATGTATATGTATTTTTTTCCTGTCACGCTCATCGGCTTTGTAAAACGTATGACTACTTGCTCTCTTCGTCCCTCGGGTACGGGGGAGAGGGAGTAGTCATAACTGAGGGTACCCTGAGAGGTACACTCAGAAACCACAATCTCCCTCAAATTGCCCAACGGGTGGCGTACACTAGTAAGAATAGTAATGGTGAAGATGTAAATCTGTATAGGAAATAAATATTACAGGTTTCAATTGAACTAACAGAAGCGAGATATTTCTTTATGAAATCCTCCTTTGACCAAAATGAGTCACGAATTCCCTCTCGTTCTCTTATTTTATTCGATTCCGTCTTTTGACAAAGGATGCGTTATAGGATTTGGTGAAAATCTTACTTGGTGGGGCCTCGTCTCTGCCAATAAGTGATGCTGTATTTTTGGAAGGGATAGGAAAGTAGCTTTTTGAGGAGTAAGGAGAATTGGCGGTGGTTTGCCGCTATTGAACGTTTTTGTTGTTTTTCTTTTTTACTTCAATTATATACATCAAGGATTTTTTTTTTCTGAAAATAAACACATAACAAGCAATTCATAGAGTTAAAAAATCGTGAAGAATGAAATTGGATAATAGCGCGAAAAGGAAGTAATCAGGAGAAAGTAATCAATTAAGAATAAAAATGAAAATGAAAGAGGAACCATTGATAAATGGACGAAGTGGAAAAGGTTACGAGAGAGAGAGAGAGAGAGAGAGAGAGAGAGAGAGAGAGAGAGAGAGAGAGAGAGAGAGAGAGAGAGATTTTGCATCCATAAATATTTCTCTTTGTAACAATTTTTCTACGCCAGGAATGAAGATTTTATCCTATTAAATTAGGAATAGAAAATTTCATCGGTTTGGAAAATTAGAGCCATTTTCTTTTCCTGATATAATGGTTAGAAGACTACTTGTTCTTCTTTGTCTGCATCTTTCCCACTTCTGTGTGGGGTCGATGTTTCTGGCCAGCGTTCTCCATCTACCTCTGTCCCACTCTTCATCACCGGTTAATCCCTTTCATCGAAGGTCATCCTTGATACAGTTCATCCACCTTTGCTTTCGTCTCCCTCTCCATCTCGTTCCCTGTACCTCCATTTCCATCACTCTCCTCCCAATATACTGTATATCATTTCACATGTCATGACCATAACACCTCAGTGTACTTTCTTAGATCTTATCTGATAGTTCTCTAACTCCTGTGGTACCCCTAATTATCTCATTCCGTATCTTAACTCTTCTTGTCACCCCACACATCCATCTTAACATTCTCATCTCTGCCACATCCAGTTTCTTCTCTTGTGTCTTCTTTATTACCTACGTCTCTGCTCCATACATCATTGCCAGTCTCACAACCTTTCCACTTAACCCCCTTTTTTCCTGTCACATAGTACTCTACACACTTTTTTCCAATTCTTCCATCCTGTTCTTATTCTGTGGTTTGTTTTTGCCCCAGGTCACCATCCTCTTCAACGGTTGATCCTAAATACTTGAAATTTTCAACTCTTTTCAATCTCTCTCCTTGTAAACTAACTTCCCCATTCTCCCCATTTTTCAATCTCAAATACTCTTTTTCCTGCTGATCTTCAATCCTCTATTTTCCATTTCTCTTCTCCACACACACGTGTGTATATATACATACATATATATTATATATATATATATATATATATATATATATATATATATGTGTGTGTGTGTGTGTGTGTGTGAGTGTGTGTGTATAATTAGGTGTGTGCTTCCGTTAGTTCATTAAAAGAATTAATTAGGAAACGTAGTCTTCTAACCCTATTTTAATCCAGCCACTGATGGGGAGCAAGCCAGTCTCAACTTGGTACCGGTCCCAAGCCCGGGCAAATGGGGTGGGTTGGCGGCAGGAAAGGCATCCGGCCATGAAAAATCAGCCAAAACAAATATGGCCAGTGAAGACTTGGTTAGAAGACTACGTTTCCTAATTAATTCTTTTAATGAACTAACGGATTACACACACAATTACACGCACACACACGCACACACACATACACACACACACACACACACACACACACGCACACACACATACACACACACACACACACACATATATATATATATATATATATATATATATATATATATATATATATATATAAACACTTTTTCTTCTTATATAAGGGAGGTATGTGTGTGTGTATTTATGTAAATATGGATGTGTTAGGTGAAGAAATCAACATGGAAGCTTAGAATTTAGAAGCAGCCAAGTACTTAGAAATCGACTCTAACTTCAGGTGTCTTTAATATCAATCAGTAATGAAATTCCTGACTGAATTCTTTATCAATAAATTTCTCGAAATTTTGAAATGCATTTACGTTATTATAAGTATTTTATAATTTGTTCTTTTATCAAATGGGTAAGAGTTTTATTGATATTATAGATGTAAAACAACGCATGTATAACCGTTTTATTCAATGTTTTATACAGTTTATTTGCTATTTCCTTATTTTCTCTAATGTCTGGAATACTATCCTCTGTACTGTAAGTGTTTCATACATGCTCGTACCCAGTAATGGCTTTGCTTTTTAGCTTATCACTTGCTCTTCCCTGCACTGTTAAAATCCAACCTGTGTAAACCTGACACCCCATGTTTAATTTTGTTTGAATTTTTGTGATATTCTTGGTCGCAAGTCCTAGTATTTAAGCTTGATGTCTGTTTAATAAAGTTTAGTTGCTTTCAGCTCGCCTCTCAGTTATCACCTAACTGGTGCCTCGCACCTTGGTGACCACCGGAATATCCAGCTCTTTCTCACTTTCCCCCCTCACTGCTGTATCTTACTGTTTGATGATGCTGCCCTTAAACACTGACTGTACTACCTACGCCACGCTCCTATTGCCACCCTGAAACAACCACACTTTGCCAGTACAGAGGCATTCACCTGGTTTCAGCACACTTACGTCCAGTTTCACATTAAGGGTGTGACTCGCTCAAGCACCAAAGTAAACTATATTTGCGCAGCAATTCACAAGGACACTTTCACGGAAATATCAGATTGGCTTTGCAACCAAGGGGACACCCAAAAAGTGTACAACACCCTCAAAACATACCTCCTGGAACATTACTCACCATCGTCAGCTGCCCGTATAGCCAAACTTTTTCAGCGCTCTCAACAACCACTGGGGGATCAAAAGGCTTGGCTTGCCCTCAAGGAAATGACCAGTATTGCTCGCCTGCAACCTGCCACAGATATCACTCCTCGTGAAGTGAATCCAATTCGTGCCCTTTGGGTGCGGCGCCTACCCGAATCTGTACACACTGCCTTTCCTAATGTCGATATTTTGCCCATGAAGGACCAGATGACAAAAATCGATGCCCTTATGGACAGCCACGTCACAACCTTCAAGACCTCTCTCAATACCTCCACTTCTGACAAAGAGGACAACTATTCAACATTGACCGAAGCTGACATGAATGCGGTAGGACTCCCACCCACATATACCCTCCCTCGCTTATGCCCTAACTAACGACCTCTCCAACCACTTACTGATGCCAGTTGGCTGCAGTTATGCTACTACCACTCCAGATTTGGGGCTGCTGTGAAGATGTGTGAATGGTTGTCAAATGGTCAAAAGTGTGTAAGTAGAGGATCATGTGGGGGATGGCCTCCCCTGTCACTAATCTTTTCTTTTTACATGATACAGGTATGGGAGTGCAATTTTGGGTAGACGTGGGTGCTTGCCATTCTCTTCTACCAATGCTATTCTCTACATCACAATGTAGACAGTCCCAGACTGCCGACATCCACCTGGTAGTTGCCAATGGATCTGCAATACCCACCCCCAGTTATGAACCCCTGACATTATTCTATGGAAGCACAATATATAATTGGAAGTTTCTCATTGCTGACTTTGCATTGTCAATCTTCAGTTCAGATTTCCTCTCACATTTCCACCTCCTGGTTTATGTCGCTCACCATTGGTTAGTCTACTTGGATTCGTACTCATCGGCCCCTCTCCAACCTGGCTCCTCCAAATCGCTCTCTACATCTGTGCGCCCACAGATGCCTACACCCACCTCCTCACGTCATGCCTGAAAGACTTCCATACAGAACTTCATCAGACGCCCACAGTTCCCGCCAAGCAAAGTATTTATCACCAAATCAAGATTACGTTCCCCCCCCCCCCCCCCAGTATTCACCAGATTCAGGCGTATGAAACTGGATTGTCTGACATATGCTTAAAAACGGTCAATGAAATGGAAGAAATGGGCATTTTGCCAAAAGGCCTCAAGCCCATGGTCGTCACACTTACACATCGTCCTGAAGAAAGATGGATCTCTGTGTCCATGTGGGAATGCAGGTGTCTGAACATGTAGACAGAACTGAATCACTACCCCCTCCTAAACATTGCCAACGTCACCTCCTACTTGCACTAACTGAAAGTTTCTCGATGCTCGACCTCCTGAGGGGTTATTATCAGGTGCCCATGAACCCAGAATACATCCACATGATCTCCATCACCACCCCCTTTGGTCCTTTGGTACATGCACCTTCAATTACTCCTGTTTTGACTTCGTAATACATTCTAAATCCCTGGAATCAAGCATGCCAAGTCCTTAGAATCAAGTATTTCAAGTCCTTAGCATCCCGCATTCCAAATCCCTGGAATAAAACATGCCAAAAGTCCCTAGAATCATGAATTCTAAGTCCCTAGAATCAAGAATACCAAGTCCCTGGAATCAAGCATTCGTGAAGTTCGTTGGTAAAACTGAATGGAATTGAAGCTTCGCCTTTTTTTCAGTTAATCTGAACTACTGGGGAGCAAATCCAAGCTTATACCAATTCTTCAATGCCTGTATACCGGTTTCAAATTATCTCTTCCAAATCTTGCCCCTCCCCCCCCCAGTTTGAAACTTGTTTCAGGCTACCGGGTGGGAGGTTGACTTGAAAACAATTTCAAGCTACCCCCAGGGGTAATTTGAAAAAGGTTTTAGGCTACCCCCCTCGTTTTTGCATAGTATCTCATCCTTTATAAATGTTAATCAATTGCTTTTGATCAGGGTCAACACAGAATTATTAGGTTACATGTATATACATGTACAATTTCATCTATTGGTATAATAAAGGTTTCATCGGCTAAATGCATCAAAGGATAGCCAGTTTCTTGTGATGTGCAGTGGCTATCAAACTAAGGCAATTGACCCCTGCCAGTCCATACTAATTCTAGTAAGTTCAACCACCAGGCATCAGAAGTAAAAGCCGAAGAGACAGTTTATCCATCGCCTTAAATTCAATCCGTCACCCTGCTACCAGTGACTTCGAGATGTAGGGGGGCATTTCCTCCACACCCAAAGCTCTTATTACTCCACAAGTTGCTCATGCGCTTATACGAGTATAACCGTTGACAAACATGAATTTCTAAAATATACCAAAACAAATTTGTTTATCATAATTTAAACATAAATGAAGATCCCTTTCCTCAATATATTGCTTCTTTAGGGGAAACAGTCGCTCCTTCATCATCTCTCTCCTTCACAACTCCGCTAATTTCGCCGATATTACCCGCTTTCTTCTTTCTTATGTTAGTGAGATGATGAAATTGTGTTTTCCTCTTTGGCATGATGAAATTCTTGCTGAAACCATGAAAAACAGACGTAAAAACGAGTGAATATCAGAGGTCAAACTCTACGTGTACTCTCTCTGAGGTTTGTGCGACAACTGAAGGCCGAAGGGTGTCATTACCATGTAATACATCGTCTTTTGACTCTTGGAATCTACACAGATGCCATTGCTCATAATTTGTTTTATATAGAAATGTAATAATTATCAAAATTTACGATAGCGGAGGAAATACTGCATTTTTTTTGTAGGGAACAATGTTTTTTTATTGAGTTACTTTTGCTAATTACCCTGTAACTATGAAAGTAAGAGGAATTTTGACAAATTATTTCGTATACATATTCTCCATTGCCATACGAAGCTCAGTGAATTTTTCAGGATTTTGTGTTTTTCTTCCTATACCCCCATATATTGAGATACCGACAGGACCCCTTAACCAACAAGGTTTGAGCCTTACTATGGTCTAAGAGGATCGTTTCCTTGGAAATCGTATCATCCCTGATAGACGCTTTGGAATTCAACGTAACTTAATAGCAAGGATAATTCTTGATTGAGGGTAAAACTCTAAATCCGAGACTGGTTTAGACCCCATGCCTTCACCATAAAACTCTAAATCCGAGACTGGTTTAGACCCCATGCCTTCACCAATATGAAGGTACCCCTCACTCAGAGCCCTATGTTCTGCATAATGCCAAGGGTTCTTTGCCAAACAGTTTGGAAGACTTGAGACTGGTGGAGCCTTGGACTTCGGTGCCTGTTAAAGCTTGTCAATCTTCGCCTCTAAGGGCGCTTGAGCTCTCTTATGCTCTGCATGAATTTTTTCCATGAATGCTTTCATGGAAGCCATGAACTCCAAATGCCCTGGGAACAAAGGGGCAGTCGGAGTCGGAAGAGTAGTAGAAGCAGAGGCAGGTGTAGCAGATACAGGGAGAGGAGTATGAATAGAGGTACAAGGTACAGTACTTACCTGCTGACTGTCGAGCAAGTCATCCGAGGCTTCCGTTGTCAGCAAGAGCCTTTCTCCCTTTGATGGAATGGAAGAGGTTGTCGACATGTTGTTGGCGTCCAAATGCATGTCCTGAAGTGCATCCCAGACTTTTTGATCTGCAGGATCCAGTTTTACCAATGGAAGTTGTGCCGTTGGTATCTGATGATTGTACACTGCGGTCCCTGGGGAACAGGAGATCCTTCATTTCCAATAAAGGAAGATAGGGGGTCACCCTGTTAAGAGCTCTTCTGGAATCCCCTCACCCAGTGTCTTGATGGTTTACTGAGAAACGTTAGTAGCGTGGAATTCAGTATGAAGGGAACCCTTGCATATACTGCAGTTGGGAGGTTCCCAGATAGCAAAAGATGCCTTGGAAGCATGACAGTCCACATGTTTCCTGCAGTTCTTATGACCGCAAGGCAACTTGACCCGCTTGGTGCAGGTTATCATCGAACATTCCATGTCGTCAGCAACCTGTAAGGATAGAAGAATTCCAATGAGTATGTCATCGTCACACCAAAAAACTTTCTGTTTTCACACAGAAAAATATTAAACATATTTTTTCAAAATTGGTAAGTATTAAAATGTTATACACACCAGTTCAAAAATTTCTACCTACTACTAGCGACAGCTAAGGCTACACTTCTATGGAACCTTACGCCAAACAGCCCAGAATTCTATGTGAATTCCTATAGTGTGGTAGAATAGAGGGAAAGAAAAAGATGCATCCCAATAGAACATTTTTTCCCCAAAAAATCGGTCGATCAGACAACCTAAGGTGGTGAAATCAGATACCATTCAACCTAAGGCATCAGCAGCTGCGACTAAGGTGGCAGCTGTTTTTAGCCGACATGGTCCCATGGTCTAACTTTTCCTTACCCGGTAGGTACGTCGACGCAACATGGCAAGGCATTGCTAAGTCGGCAACCAGTAGATGATACCAGAGGGAACTAGTCTGAGGGAATGAGGAACGGTGCACACCAGTGAAAAGTAAGGCAGCTGGTAGGGCTGACTTATGAAGGAATGGGATTCTACCCATTGAAATTAATGGGAGCCACTTGGAACGGCCAGGATACAAAGAATTTGCAAATTCAGTGAAAATCCTGTCAACTAGGAGGTATCCAATCAATCAGTTTTAGAGGATAGTGTTCCTCAGATATGATTGGAAGAGATATTATAAAACGACTGCTATCTATAAACTGTCGTCAAGTATATTCCGGGACTGATTAAAAGATTATCCCTGAACCTTTAGCTATTCCGACTATACGAAGAAGTTTGCCAACTAGTAATAGACGAGGGAAGGCAAACTTCTCGTGTAAGACATTAGACTAGTAAGCCTGCTGTCTAAGGTTACTCGGTATGAAGGGAGAGATAATCTATCCTTATGCCAAGTTACCCAAAGGAAAAGATCTAAGCTAGGGTAGTACTTGGCCGAGGAAACCCTTTGTGCTGTGCCAGGAACCCCGGAAGCCAGATCTGAAAGAAGGTGGAGGGTAGGGTGTAGACGCAGCTGACAAGTGTAAGGCGACAGCTAAGTGCTCTCTTCTAATAAAAGAGGAAGAGACCCCAGCCTACTCATATCTAGTGCTAATGGCGCTCAGGCTGACAAGTCTGGAAAATATGGCAGTGTGGTAACCACTCAAGCCAGGGAAATTCCGACCGAGCAAAGGAGCCAACGATCCAGGCGAGAGAGACATAGCCTAAGTGGAGGAAGCCATCTACCAGAGACAAGGCTACTGCTAAGGCGGCAAGGAAAAAGATCCCTATTTAGGATCTAGTTCCTTTACCTATCTAGGAGTAGGCTGGCAGAAACTCCAAGCCAGCCAGTCTAGATATATGGCAATCGATTTGTCCTCAAATGCCAGGGAAAGTCAGACTAGGCAAAGGAAATGTAGTTCCGCAGCTAGGAGAAAATGCAGCCTAACCTGGAAGGGGAAGGAGCAGCCATCCTACCAAGAGGCGGCAAAGAGAACAAATCCGTATCTAGGATTATTCTCCTGCCTACCCATAGATAGACTAACAGTCTCACCAGGTTCCTGGAATCAATCATACCAAGTCCCTAGAATCAAACATTCCTAGTCCATGGAATCAAGCATACCAAGTCTTTAGAATCAAGCATTTTAGTTCCTCTGGAATCAAGCATACCAAATCCCTAGAATCAAGCATTTCAAGTCACTGTAGTCAAGCATTTAAAGTCCCTGGAATCAAGCATCCCAAGTCCTTTGAACCTAGTCTTTCAAGTCCCTAGAATCAAGTATTCCAAGTACTTAGAAGCAAGCATACTAAGTCCCTGGAATCATGCATGTCAAGTCTCCGGAATCAAGCATGCCAGTTCATAGAATCACTCATTCCAAGTCCCTGGAATCAAACATATCAAGTCCTTAGAATGAATCATTTGGAGTCCTTAAAATCAAGCATTCCAAGACTTTAGAACCAAGCATTCCAAGTCATAGGAATTAAGCATACCAAGTCCTTAGAATCAAGCATTTCAAGTCCCTGTAACTAAGCTTTTCAAGTCCAAGAAATCAAGCATTCCAAGTCCATAGAATAAAACATTCAAATTCCTTAGAATCAAGCATACCAAGTTCCTGGAACCATGCATGCTAAGTCCATGGAATTAAAGAGTACCAAGTCCCTAGAATCAAGCATGCCAAGTCCCTAGAATCATGCATACCAAGTCCCTGGAACTTAGCATACCAAATCCTTAGAATCAACTATTTGACGTCCTTAGAATCATTCATTTCAAATCCCGGGAATCAAGGTAATCAAGTCCCTAGAATCAAGCATTCAGAGTCCTTGGAATCAAGCATACTAAGTGTATAGACTTAAGTATTCCAGGTCCTTAGATGGAAACATACTAAGTCCCTAGAATCAAGCAGACCTAGTCCCTAGAACTAAGCTTTCCAAGTCATTGGAATCAAGCATACCAAGTCCCTAGAATCAAGCATTCTAAGTCGTCTATAATCAAGCATACCAAGTTCCTAGGAGCAAGCTTTCGAAGTCCCTAGAATCTAGCATACCAATTACCTAGAATTAAGCATTCCGAGTCCCTACAAACAAGCATTACACGTCCGTAGAATCAAGAATTGCAAATCCATAGAAACAAACATTCCAAGTCCCTGGAAGAAAGCTTACTAAGTCCCTAGAATCAATCATTCAAAGTCCCTATAATATAGCATTCCAAGTCCCTAGAATCAAGAATTTCATCTCCCTAAAATTAAGCATTCTAAGTCTGTGAAATCAAACATGTCAATTCCCAAGAATCAAGCATATCAAGCCCCTAGAATCAAGCTTTCCAAGTCCCTAGACTCAAACATTCCAAGTCGCCTAGAATAAAGCATACCAAGTTCCTATAAGCAAGCATTCCAAGTCCCTAGAATCAAGCTTTCTAGAATCAAGCATTCAAAGTGCCTGGAATCAAATATTTTAAGTCCATTTAATCAAGCACACCAGGTCCCTAGAATTAAGCTTTCAAATTCCCTAGAATCAAGATTTCAAAATACCTAGAATCAATCATACCAAGTCTCTAAAATCAACTATTTCAAGATATTAGAATCACAAGTCACTAGAATCAAGCATTCCAAGTCCCTAGAATCAAGCTTTCAAATTTCATGGAATCAAGAATTCCAAGTCCTTAGAATCAAGCATTCCAAGTCCCTGGAATCAAGCATATCAAGTCCATAGAGTTAAGCATACCATGTCCCTAGAATCAAGCATTCAAAGTCCTTATAATCAAGCATACCAAGTGTCTATAATCAAGCATTCCAAGTCCATAGAATCACAAGTCCCTAGAATCCAGCATTCCAAGTCCCTGAGGTCAATCAATGCAAGTCCCTGGAATCAAGGACGAGTGAAATCTCGGGATGTATGAAACTCTGCCAACACCCGAGTAACAAATATCGCATCGAGAAATCGATATCAACTTCATAATCTGTCTCATTTATTGTTAATTTGTGACGCCGAGTGAGAGAAATGTCAATAGTATCGGCTCCTGTCGAATTTTATGAATTCATTTGAGCAACTTCCACCGACTGGAAATTGAAATTTTTATCCTAAGGAGTTTCCTCGTGTTGATATTTGAGCTTTCGTGGCAGCTAAAAGCCAGTGGGTAAACTCTTCATTATTTCATTTTCCCATACTAAATGTTATGCATGTGTAAGACTGTTGATAGAAATACATACATACATACATATATATATATATATATATATATATATATATATATATATATATATATATATATATATATATATACACACACATATATATGTATATATATATATATATATATACATATATATATATACATATATATATGTATATATATATATATATATATATATATATATATATATATATATATAGTTATATATATTAAGTTACTGTTTTCTAGATTTCCAAGATAGAGTAGAATTCTTTAGTTATTAGTAGCAACTGGAGTATCTACAGTAGAAATGTCAGATAATTAAATCATTACCATTTTAGACATCTTTTCTGCTTTCCATTTTTATCATTTCAACAAGTATGTCATATTAGATTTTAACGCTTTCTATAATAACACGAATACAGGATATATATATATATATATATATATATATATATATATATATATATATATATATATATATATATAAACACGATTTTTATGGTAGCTTATCTAAAATGCCTCTGCTGGGTGATCTGCTGGACTAGGGTTCGAGACCCTTTCAAGCTCGATAGTTTCTTGTAGTGAATGCGACTCCACAACACTTTTGAGCTGAGGTTGGGTATTTAAAGGATTGTATAGTTCTACCTGCTGAGTTAACAGCAGCCTTTGCATGGCTTTCCCTGGTCCTAGCTTGGGTGAAGTCACTGTCCTGCTAGCTAACTAAGACATTGACACTTCCTTGGTTCTGCCATTCATGGAAGTCCTTTAAACCTTGAAGTGATTAGGTGAGTGCTAGATGTCTCTCTCTCTCTCTCTCTCTCTCTCTCTCTCTCTCTCTCTCTCTCTCTCTCATAGAGGAGTAAACGCTAGAAATGGTTAAGGGATGTGTGACGGGCCGAGAGAGGAGTTGTGAACTCAAAGGCAGATTGGAAACGACTGAGTTATTTATTAAGGAACACTCTTCTTTATATACAAAACCTCAAGGCAACAGGACATGACCTGTTCGAGACACAGATAATGTTACTGAGCAAAACAGAGACATGATCATTCAGGTTCTTTTTAGTGCGAGGGAAGAGCGCAGATACAAGCATAATATATACAAAATAATTATGTACAATTGTGTGACACACGGTTGGTACATGGCTCCCCCCCTAAAAATGACATACTGTACATGTTAAATAGAGAGGCGAACTGTAGGCGGGTCATCTGGCAGAAGATAAGCAGGTTTTAGACGATCAATGAAGACCCAGTCTTCTTTGCCCCGAATGTTTAGGAGGAATGCTTTCGTACTGCGTCGGATCACAAGGAAAGGGCCCGTGTAAGGGGGCGTTAGTGGTGGCTTGCTGGTGTCGTTGCGCAGGAAGACGTGCGTTGCAGAGTGCAAACCCGTTGGTATGTGATGCTTCGCTGGGGGCTTGTAAGTCTGGCGGCACGGAGTAAATTTTCCCACGACGTGACGTATGCGCTGGAGATCGTCGGAGGTGGTCGTAAAAGGAAAAAATTCGGCAGGGACGACCAACGGGTCGCCATACACCATTTCGGCTGCCGAGACGTCGAGGGCGTCTTTAGGAGTGGTCCTTAGTCCCAGGAGGACCCAGGGAAGCTGAGTAAACCAGTTTCAATCCTTGCAGCGGGACATCAAAGCTGCTTTGAGGGTGCGATGAAAACGTTCAACCATTCCATTTGCAGCGGGGTTGTAGGCCGTTGTCTGATGTAGGGTGATGCCCAGGAGATTCGCTAATGACGTCCATAATTGAGAGGTGAAAGTTGTTCCCCTGTCAGAAGTAATATGCTCAGGGATACCGAATCTTGAAATCCATCCAGAGAGTAAGGCAGATGTACATGAGGCGGACGTTGCAGTTACCATGGGAATGGCTTCAGGCCAACGAGTGGAGCGGTCAATGACGGTAAACAGGTAACGATGTCCTTGTGGTGTGGGTAGGGGGCCTACAACGTCGACGTGAATGTGTGCGAAACGACGCTGAGGTTGAGGAAAGGTGCCCACTCCTGAATCCGTGTGTTGATGTACTTTGGAAGTTTGGCAAGAAGTACACGCACGGACCCAATCCTTAGCATCCTTAGAAATGCCGTGCCAAATGAACTTTGCCTTCAGCAGCTGTGCAGTAGAACGGCACGAGGGATGTGAAAGGCCGTGGATGAAATCAAACACCTGTCGGCGCATGGGAGCAGGAATCCAAGGTCGCGGTCTACCAGTACTGACGTCACAGAGGAGGGTGGTGTTGGAGTCTTCGAGGGGAAAATCCTCCCAACGGAGGGACGTGCAGGATGTCCTACAAGCTTGATACTCTAGATCCTGTCGTTGGGCTTCAGCCAGGGCGTTGTAATCCAATCCCAGTTGAACGGCAGCCAACGTGTTTCTTGACAGGGCATCGGCAACGGGATTCATTTTCCTAGGGACGTATTGGAGGGTGCAATTGTATTCAGCCACGGCGGAGAGATGTCGGCGTTGACGGGCGGACCAGGCGTCAGACTGTCGAGTGAAGGCGTGCACCAGAGGCATGTGGTCTGTACGAATGACGAAGGGCATACCTTCTAAGAAATGGCGAAAGTGACGGACAGCCAAGTGCACCGCCAGCAATTCTCGATCGAAGGTAGAATAACCCGATTCTGCCTTGGACAGTTTTCTGCTGAAGAAGGCCAATGGGCGGGGCGAGCCTTTGACCACCTGCTCGAGTACTGCACCAATAGCGACGTCGCTGGCATCGGTGGAGAGAAGGAGAGGGGCGTGTGGGATAGGAAAAGTGAGAGCCGCAGCAGTTGATAGGGCCTTCTTTGCATTGCAGAAGGCTGCTTCTTGAAGGGGACCCCACTTCAGGTCCTTTGGCTTGCCCTTGAGGGAGGCGTAGAGGGGAGCAAGAGTGGCGGCAATGGCTGGCAGAAAACGGTGATAATAGTTGATCATGCCCAGAGCTTTGACGGTCGAGGGCGTGGGGAAATTCTGAACGGCTGCTACCTTCTCAGGGATAGGATGGACTCCTTCAAGAGTGATACGGTGCCCTAAGAACGACACTTCGTTGGCGCCAAAGGTACACTTGTCGTACCGGACTACAAGGCCGTTTTGTTGCAGGCGGTCGAGCACGATGCGCAGGTGACGGAGGTGTTCCTCTTTTGAGGAGGAGAACACAAGTATGTCGTCCACATAACATACACAGAAAGGGAGGTCCCCTAAGATGCCATCCATGAGACGTTGAAACGTTGCCCCAGCATTACGAAGGCCAAAACAGGAGTAATTGAAGGTGTATGTACCAAACGGAGTGGTGATGGCGGTCTTGGGGATGTCTTCTGGGTTCATAGGCACCTGATAATACCCCTTCAGGAGGTCGAGCGTAGAGAAAACCTTCGCTTTGTGCAGGTAGGAGGTTACATCGGCAATGTTTGGGAGGGGGTAGTGATCCGGTTCTGTTTGCATGTTCAGGAGCCTGTAATCCCCGCACGGATGGAGGGAGCCGTCTTTCTTCAGAACGATGTGTAAGGGTGACGACCATGGGCTGGAGGCCTTTTGGCAAAGGCCCATTTTCTCCATTTCGGCGAACGTCTGTTTGGCGGCTGCCAATCGTTCCGGTGCTAGACGTCTGAATTTTGCGAAGACTGGGGGTCCCGTCGTCTTGATATGGTGATAAATACCGTGCTTGGCAGGAACCGTGGGCGTTTGGCGAAGTTCTGGACGGAAAACTTCCGGGTACGACGTGAGGAGGTGGGCGTAGGCATCCGTGGGTGCGCTGATGTGGAGAGCGAGGTTAGAGGGGGCGGGTTGAAGAGGTGTCGACAAGTACGAGTCTGCGTTGACCAATCGTCGGTGGGCGACATCGACCAGAAGGTGGAAATGAGAGAGGAAATCCGCACCGAGGATTGGCATTGTGACGTCAGCAACGAGAAACTTCCAATTGAATTTACCGTTTCCGAACGATAAGGTGAGGTTCTCGTAACCGTAGGTGGGTATCGCAGATCCGTTGGCAGCTACCAAGCGGACGTCGGCAGATGTAGACAGACTACGTTGTGCCTTGAAGAGTTTCCTTGGCAAAAGAGAACGACAAGCACCCGTGTCTACCAAAAATCGCACGCCCGTTCCTGCATCCTGTAAAAAGAAAAGATTAGAAACATGGGAGGCCACCGCCACAAGCGATGGCCTACTTACACGTTTTTTGGCCACTGACAATCCTTGGCACATTTCTTCGTGGTTGCCCCGAATCTGAAGTGGTAGTAGCAAAACTGCGGCGGATGGGAGGTAGTAAGTGGCTGTAGAAGTCGTTCGTTGGGGCGCGAGCGATTGGTGGGTGGTGGGCGGCCTTGTCGCCGCTTCGGCACATCACGGGGTAAGCGTGTATGTCCTACGGCATTCATGTCAGCTTCGGTTGACGTTGAATAGGCATCCTCGTCGTCAGGGGTGGAGGCGTTGATGGAGGTCTTGAAGTGGCTGTCCATAAGGGCGTCGGCTTTGGTCATCAAGTCCTTTATGGGTAAACTATCGACATCGGGTATGGCAGCGCGCACAGGTTCAGGTAAACGGCGTATCCAAAGGGCACGGAGTAGGTTCACCTCACGATGAGAGCCGTCTGCGGCAGGTTGAAGGCGAGCGATACTGGTCATTTCCCTGAGGGCAAGCGAAGCCCTTTGGTCCCCCAACGGTTGTTGCAAGAGCTGAAAAAGCTTTGCTATACGGGCGGTTGGCGACGGCGAGTACTGCTGCAGAAGGTATGATTTGAGGTCGTCATAAGCTATTGGGGTGTCTCCTTGTTCACAAAGCCAGTCGGATATTTCTGGGAAGGTGTCCTCGGGTATCGCCGCGAGAACATAATCCGCTTTGGTGGTTGAGCGAGTCACGCCCCTGATACGAAAGTGGACTTCAGCGCGTTGAAACCAAGCGAACGCTTCTCCGCTAGCGAACGGTTAAAGTTTCAATGGAGCGGCCGCAGTGCCAACTGCTGGGGTAGAGTCCGTCTCCGTCATATTACCAACGATGGAGGGGTGAGGGAGGTGGGGGTGGGGGTGGAAGGCAGTGGGAGCGAGTCCACTTCCGGGGTCACCAATGTGACGGGCCGAGAGAGGAGTTGTGAACTCAAAGGCAGATTGGAAACGACTGAGTTATTTATTAAGGAACACTCTTCTTTATATACAAAACTTCAAGGCAACAGGACATGACCTGTTCGAGACACAGATAATGTTACTGAGCAAAACGGAGACATGATCATTCAGGTTCTTTTTAGTGCGAGGGAAGAGCGCAGATACAAGCATAATATATACAAAATAATTATGTACAATTGTGTGACACACGGTTGGTACAGATGAAGTCACAATCCCCTTCCCTGCCACATATTCAAGCACTCGTCAAAGCCATATCTAACGTTAATATAATGACGGAAATTGAATAAAATTGGACGAATGATAATGGAATTAAGATGCAAATTAAGGAGATACGGGTTTAATGCCATTCGAGAATGACAAATTGAATATAGAGGGTTTTTGAATACCTGAAGTAAGACATTCCAATTCCAAGACATTGAATCCATGAGAGAGAGAGAGAGAGAGAGAGAGAGAGAGAGAGAGAGAGAGAGAGAGAGAGAGGGGTAACTATTATGACCAAAGTTGAATAAAGTACGAGATCAAAAGACTAAGAGGAAGGGCAGTTGAGGCGCTTCAAAGGTCCACCTGAAATGGCCCCCTCCATCAGCAGTGATCTTAATTAAGACCTAACGAAATGCTATGTAGATCTTTCCAAACCCGTGTTTTTATCCGTTTTATGTGTATACGGGTTTAGAACCATAATTATAATGTGCACCAGGGGTGTGTAGATGAAAAATTTAGTATTATGTAGAACAAACGGTTTAGTGATTCTGAATTTGATTTTGTTCATTCTTTTAATGGCTTTGCCATAGGGTTGTAATATCATTAACACTTCAAAACGAAATCTACGTTTGAAGTTTGACCTTTATACACTCCCCCTTTATAAAAGCAATATTGGTAATTAATCTGATAATTTTTTTAATGCAAGAAGTTAATACTCGAGACCTGAAAGTTCCCTCTGTCATCAGGCGATGCGTAAACTCCAAATTGATCTATCCGTAGAGGTGAAACTCAATGGCGAAACTCAAAAATCTTGTTCAGAGATTTCGTCACTCTAAGAATGTTCATGTTGCGTTTCCTTTCGTAAATTTCATGAAAGATCCTGGTTTGACTGATAATACTGAGAGGGATTTTACATCTAACCTGGACAGTTTTCTCTAAAGTGAGGTGACTTTAGGGATTGAATGATTGGTTAACTGATGAGAAGTCAAATAGCTTCACAGACTTAGATGACAAATAAGACTTTAGTTATGTCTCGATTATTATTATTATTATTATTAATATTATTATTATTATTATTATTATTATTTGCTAAGCTACAATCCTACTTGGAAAAGCAGGATGCTATAAGCCCAAGGGCTTCAACAGGGAAACTAGCGCAGTAGTGAAGGAAATAAGGAAAAACTACAAGAGAAGTTTAAGAAAAATGATAAAATTGAAATTGATCTTTTATATGATTATAAACTATAAAAACTTGAAAATAACAAGAAAAATAGAAATAAGAGAGGGTAGTGTGCCCAAGTGTATCCTCAAGCAAGAGATCTCTAATCCAAGACAGTAGAAGACCATAGTGCTGAGGCTATGTCACTACCCAAGACTAGAGAACAATGGTTTGGAGTATCCTTCTCCTAGAAGAGCTGCTTACCATAGCTAAAGCGTCTCTTCTAGTCCTATCAAGAGGAAAGTAGTCACAGAGCAGTAGATAACCTCTTGAGAGAAGAAAAATTGTTTGGTAATTTCAGTGTTGTCAAGTGTATGAGGAAAGAAGTGTATGTGTAAAGAATAGGCCAAACTATTCGGTATATGCGTCGGTAAAGATGAAATGGGACGTAACCAGAGAGATGGATCTAATGTAGTACTGTCTTGCCAGTCCAGTGTTGCCAACTAAGCGCCAAATGCGCTAGTTCTAGTGCACTGGTATCACAAACAGCGCATAAATTTTGCATTTTATGTATAATGCATTATCTAGTGAAAATTTAATTGTCTTAGTGTATTTTATATATATATGTGTATATATATATATATATATATATATATATATATATATATATATATATATATATATATATATATATATATATATACTCGTATGTGTGTATGTTAAGGCACAAACAATTCTTTTTTAAGGTGGGGAAATCGAATATCCCAAGTTGAACTCGTTCTGGATACCCCCCCCCTCTCTCTCTCTCTCTCTCTCTCTCTCTCTCTCTCTCTCTCTCTCTCTCTCTCTCTCTCTCTCTCCACTGTAATATTTACAGTAGTTTTACAGAATATATCACTGTCGTTTATTTTTCATTACAAATTTGGATAAATTATATTCCTCAAGTCCGTAGTTAAAGTTTGAACTGTGGTTTAAACCTGTGTGTCAATTCTAAAATGCAATAAGTGTACCTGGATTGCACTGTATGTCAGCCGTATCCTTCGCATAACAAATTCGTGTCCAAAATTTACAATAATTGCTTTGTTTCCTTTGTTTTTGTTGCTATTAGTTCATCTTCTATACGAAGTATAACATCATCAAAATCCATACACTCTTCCTAGCGCATTTCAGATCTCAATCTAGCTCATTTATGTCCAACACAGTTGGCAACACTGTGGCAGTCAAGGGACCCGATAACTCTCTAGCGGTCGTATCTCATAGGGTGGCTGGTGCCTTGGCCAAACTACTCACTTGTTCTAGCATTTCAAATAAAGCATGCCTGCCACTTAATACACTAATAACAAATAGAAAGAATTTTTAATATTGTGACAACTTCCTTCGCCCGTAAGCTTTCTATTATATCTCTCTCGGATACAGAAACTCTTCTCTTCTAACACTTGTGACACCATAAACGTTGAATTTTTTAAGTCTTATTATTCTTCTTCTTTCTATAGCATTTTCATTGCATACAACTTTTAAGAAGCCGACTTCTTTTGCTGTCTACAGAACTGCAACCAAATATTCATCAGTATTGCTCGTAAAGTTCTTCATTGTATTCCTTCTTCTCTATTTCCAAGAAAATCTAATATATGATAGATATATCCTAATTGAATGATTGAATTTTATACTCCTAAGTAAACAACAGGTATTCACCTTTCTGCATATTGCAATAAAGAGACAGATGTTGAAAGGGGGGGGGGGGGGGGGGCAAGAGTTTCTCTCATACCCTTCACCTCATCTGTACTGGGTATTCACTCATCCTTTTTTCAAGGGATTCAAAACCATTCAAAATGACATCTGTTACTTGAAGCACATTGCAGTATAATCTCAAACGCTTGACCAGGGACGTAGCTAGAGATTTTGGGGCCTGGATGCCTGAGTTAGTAAAGCGCCAGCCCCCCCCCCCCCCTATTCCTTACCCTGGTTTGTTGGTGATCATTATGAATATATCCTTACATACTGTTATTTTTTTATCCTGCTTTGGAGTGCCCCCCCCCCCCTTTCTTGGAGGCTTGCACTTCGTGC
>NC_090759.1:11952183-11967183 GCF_036898095.1 Palaemon carinicauda | reverse complement strand
TACCTTTTTTGGACATACTAATTATAAGGGAATCGACGGGGTATAATTTCACTGTGTATAGAAAACCAACTTTCTCTATTTCCTACATTCATTTCTTTAGTTATCACGACATTTCTGTAAAAATTGGAGTAGCTTGCAATCTATTTCTTAGAGGTTTGAGAATCTGTTCCCCAGCCTACCTAAATAAAGAATTTGAAATCATTCGTAAACAACTCGCCCAGCTATTCTACTCGACGTATGTCATAGAAAAGGCCATCAACAAAGCCAACACGATATATTCTAAAGATCATGATGTTACTAACCAAAGAGATTTTAAAAATAAGATAAAACTCCCATATATAGAAGGTATTAAAAATATAACAAATCATATCAAAACTGAGAACCCCTTTGTTTTTTCATATCCAAAGACCATAGGAAGCGCCCTTATTAATGTTTATCAAAATAAAAGAGATATAGAATCCGACGTTTATAAAGTACCATGTGGGGATTGTGAAAAAGTGTACGTTGGGCAAACGGGCCGTTCGCTATCTCAAAGATTATCCGAACACAAAAGATCTGTTAGATATGGCTATGAAAACTCCGGGGATTTTCGTTCACCTTAGGGATTTAGGGCACCAGATTAACTGGAGTGAGTCGTCTTTGCTTTTTAAGAGTACCTGTCCGTACAGAAGGAAAATCCTGGAATCAGCCATCATAAATCAATCAAACACAATGAACCTATCTGGGGGCCAATGGAAAGCTGACACAGTGGACAATACTCTTCTCAACCCTATCATTAAGAAGATAATCCACGGAGACCGACCACCAGACATGCATCAGAGGTCAAGACTTCCTCCAAGCGGCTCAACAATAAGAAGACGCACCTGGATGTAATTAAATTTGGCTAATCCTTCCAGCAATTATAACAACTATAGAACAATTGAACACACCCTTTTGCTTTCATATATAAATCGTCACTCTCCACTGTATCCCTCATTTTTACTTTACATCCTGAAGAGGGTCGATGTTTATTGACCGAAATATAGTGTGATTTATTCATATTTCCTGTGTTTCTTTTATGGGCCTTTTTGAAAAAATACATGTTAAACTGTTCGATTACAGTTATAAGTAAGACATATATATATATATATATATATATATATATATATATATATATATATATATATATATATATAGATATAGATATATATATATATATATATATATATATACTGTATATATATACACTGTATAAATATATATGCACACATACATAATAGTGTGTGCTACCCGTCAAAAATGACGACTCAATATTTTGATTGATATACGCGCACCCTTCCTCTCACCATTCTCTTTCCCTACCTAGGAGACAGGTAGAGAGCATAGTGACCGGAAAGATATATATATATATATATATATATATATATATATATATATATATATATATATATATATATATATATATATAACATATACATATATATATGTATATATATATATATAAATATATATATAATGTATTTTTATATATATGTATCTTATTTATATATTGAAGAGCAAGTCACTGGATATATATATATATATATATATATATATATATATATATATATTATATATTTGTTTATATATATATATATATACTTATGCATATATATATATGTATGTATGTATATATATATATATATATATATATATATATATATATATATATATATATATATTAATCACCTTTTTTTTCATCACAATTGAGGTGGTACAAATGATAAACTAGGAAGGTACCCCATCCTATTCATATTTGAAATTCAATATCTAAATTGCTTGTCCGTTTCATTTACCTCCACCTCGAATATCGCATCATCATCTGGTTCAATTTCATCCTCTGGGAATCCTGAAAGGAAGGGAAACCTTGTTAGTTGTCAAATACATAGATAGTAATATAGGTAATGTAGGTAGTAGGTTGGCCAGGGCACCAGCCGCCCGTTGAGATACTACCGCTAGAGAGTTATGGGATCCTTTGACTGGCCAGACAGTACTTCAATGGATCCTTCTCTCTGGTTACGGTTCTTTCCCTTTGCCTACACATACACTGAATAGTCTGGCCTATTCTTTACAGATTTTCTCCTCTGTCCTCATACACCTGACAACACTGAAATTACCAAACAATTCTTCCTCACCCAAGAGGTTAACTACTGGAAATGTAATTATTCAGTGGCTACTTTCCTCTTAGTAAGGGTAGAAGAGACTCTTTAGCTATGGTAAGCAGCTGTTCTAGGAGAAGGACACTCCAAAATCAAACCATTGTTCTCTTGTCTTGGGTAGTGCCATAGCCTGTGTACCATGGTCTTCCACTGTCTTGGGTTAGAGTTCTCTTGCTTGAGGGTACACTCAGGCACACTGTTCTATCTAGTTTCTCTTTCTCTTGTTTTGTTGAAGTTTTTATTGTTTATTTAGGAAATATTCATTTTAAAGTTGTTACTATTCCTAAAATATTTTATTTTTCCTTTTTTCACTGAGCTATTTTCCCTGTTGGGGCCCCCAGGCTTATAGCATCCAGCTTTTCCAACTAGGGTTGTAGCTTAGCATTTAATAATAATAATAATAATAATAATAATATGATTATACCAAGATGCGGAGCTGTTTACAACCATGACTTGAGAATGCGACGTTTTAATCCACATGTCTACGGTGATTATTATTATTATTATTATTATTGTTATTATTATTATTATTACTATTATTATTATTATTATTAGCTGAGTAGGATGCAATTAGCCTAAGGTCTCCAAATGGGTAAAATAACCCAGCGAGGAAAATAATTAAGGAGGGAAAAGATTTATGAGAGGTAATGAACAATTAAGATAAAATATTTCAAGAACAGTAACAACATTACCACAGATATTTCATACATAAACTATAAAAAAAAGGGGATTTATTTCGATGCAACTTTGGAAAACATATATTGCATCATTAGTAAATATTCATTTCTGGGTCTAAAATTGGATCGTTTGATTGCTGTTAATAAAAACCGTTCCTCTTTTAATGGGTAGTTCTATTATTCCAAAAATGTCACTTCTCAAAATTAGATATTTTTCGATAGATATGTTAGATTTAAGGTAAACTGCTAATTCCCTGGACATTTTTGTCTCATTTACGAGTGTGGTATTCAATTTGAAACGTTTCCTGCCTGGCATTCTGCTGGACGGGACGTCGACACCCGCTTAAGATCAATACTTTTATGTAGGGTTTACTATATCTGTAACTTCACCATCCTTATGAGCTAGGTATATGGGGGTTGGGGGAGCCTATAGATATACCTACTGAGTCATAGGCAGCCATTGTCTGGCCCTCCCTGCCCTAGTTGGGTGGCGAGGGGTCTTGGGAGCTTGGCATATTTACTGTATATGTGGCACAGAAAGTATAAACAGTCAGTCTATGTATCATTGTCCTTTCCCTTGTCTGAGACCTTTGTGCGAGCGTTCAGGTAGGTTTTAACTGAAAGGTGAGGTGAACGCAACTAATTATATTTCAACAGACAACGGGCATGTATAAAGGACCTTGAGTGGTAGAAGGTCATAAAATTCAAACACATCAACTCATGACACAAGTTTTTTTAATTGTGAGGTTTAGAGAGAGAAATACAATAAAAAAAGAAAAGACCGTTAGAATGTATGAGTGTGTGTGAAACACGTGAGGTACATGACTCTCCCCTTAAGAAGGACATCCATGTGAAATAGGGCCCCCTGCTCTTGAGAGGTGTACTTTAGGCGGGTTATCTGGCAGGAGATATGCAGGTTTTTGGTGATCAATGAGGACCAAGTCTTCTTTGCCACGTGTATTAATTAAGAATGCTTTCGGCGCAGGACAGATCACGAGGAAAGGGCCCATGAAAGTATCGTTAGCGATTGCTTGCTAGTGTGGTTGCACAGGAAAATATGCTTTCCCGTGTGCAGATCTGTCTGTAGGTGTTACTTAACTGGTGGCTTGTAAGTCTGGCGACGTAGTCGCTGGAGATTGTCGGAGGAGGTTGCAGGCGGAAAGAATTCAGCAGGTATGACCAATGGATGCCATATATCATTTCAGCTGTCGAAACATCCAGGATTGTCCAGTGAAGGCATGCACCATAGGTATGTGGTCCGTGTGAATGACGAAGGTCTTACCTTCCAAGAAGTAACAAAAGTGACGGACAGTCAAGTGCATCACCAGCAATCACGGTAGAAGTAGAGTGGTTGGATTTCACCCCGAACACTTTTATACTGAAGAAGGCCAAAGGGTGGGGGGAGCCGTTGACTACCTGCCCGAGTACTGCACCTATAGCGTCGTCACTGTTTTGGTGGAGAAAAGGAGAGGTGGATGAGGCACAGGAAAAGAGAGAGCAACAGCGGTTGATAGAGCAATCTTTGCGTTGTAGACGGCCAGTTCTTGAAGGGGACCCTATTTCAGGTCTTCTGGCTTGCCCTTGAGGGAGGCATAGAGGGGGCCAAGAGTAGCAGCGATGGTTGACAGGAAACAGTGATTATAGTCATGTCCTGGCGAGTCACCTTGGTAGAAGATAAGAGCAAGGATCCGTGTCTACCAAAAACTGCACGCACGCACTTACATATGTAAAAAGAAAAGATCAATAGGGGATGGCCCTCTTACACTTTTTTTGGCCACAGACAATTGTTCGAACATTTCATTGCAGTAGCCTTGAATCTTGAGTGGTAATAGCTTAATTGCAGCCGTTGGGCTTCAGTAAGTGGCTGTAGAGGTCGTTGTTTGGGGCGTGAGCGAGTGATGGGTGGTTCGTGGTTTTGTCGCTGCTCTGACATGTCATGGGGTAGCCATCTGTCTTACCGCATTCACGTCAGATTTAGTTTGTTGAATAATTTGTCATCTTTGTCAGGAGTGTTGGTGTTGATGGAGGTCTTTTAGGTTGTGGAGTGGCTGTCCATAAGGGCATTTACTTTGGTCATCAGGTCCTTCATTGGCAAAATATCGAATATCGAGGACGGCAGCACAAATAGGTTTGGGTAGGCACCATACCCAAAGGACACAAAGTAGATTCACTTCATGAAGAGAGCTGTCTGTGGCAGGTTGCAGGCGAGCGATACCAGTTGTTTCCCTGAGGGCAAGCAAACACTTTTGATTCCCCAACGGTTCTTGAGAGAGCTGAAAATGTTTGGCTGTGGGGGCAGCTGACGACGGTGAGTACTGTTCAGGGAGGTATTTTTTGAGAGTGTCATACACTATTGGGGTGTTCCCTTGCTTGCAGAGCCAATCGTAGATTTCCAGAAAAGTATCCTTGAGGATTGCCATGAGCACATAATCTGCTTTGGAGCATGTCTGAGTCCCACCCTCGATGCATAACTGGACTTCAGCTCGCTGGAACCTAGCAAACGCTTCTCCGCTGGCAAAGGGTGGCAGTTTCGTTGAAGCGACGTGTGCCGAAGAGGCACGTTTTGTGAGTGGGATCTTCAAACAGAAGTGAGGGGGCAAGTGGGAGGGAGCGGTCATCCTGGTGGTCACCAATGTGTGAGTGCGCAGTTTGGTTGTAATTAATAGGTGAGGTGAATACAATTAACTTTATTTCAACAGACAACGGGCTTATATAAAAGACCTTCAGCAGAAGAAGGTCACAAAAATTCAAACACATTAGGTGACTGTGTGTTGTAAATGGAGATTCTTCTTTTTTGTCTATATCTTTTCCCACTTCTATGTGGGGTCGATGTTTTTGGTCAGCTTTCTCCATCTACCTCTGTCCCACACCTCATCACCGGTTAATCCTTTTGATCGAAGGTCATCCTTGATACAGTCCACTCACCTTCGCTTTGGTCTCCGTCTCCTTCTCGTTCCGTGTACCTCCATTTCCACCACTCTCCTCCCAATATACTGTTCATTTCTTCTCATGACATGACCGTACCACCTCAGTCAACTTTCTTGGATCTTATCTGATAGTTCTCTCTAACTCCTGTGGTACCCCTAATTACTTCATTCCGTATCTTATCTCTTCTTGTCACCCCACACATCCATCTCAACATTCTCATCTCTGCCACATCCATCTTCTTCTCTTTTGACTTCTTTATTGCCCACGTCTCCATTCCATACATCATTGCCGGTTTCACAACTTTCCTGTGTACTTTACCTTTCAACTTAACCCCTATTTTCCTGTCGCATAGTACTCCACGCACTTTTTTCTAATTCTTCCATCCTGCTCGTATCCTGTGGTTTATTTCTTTCCCCATATCACCATCCTCTGCAACTGTTGATCCTAAATACCTGAAATTTTCAACTCTTTTCAATCTCTCTCCTTGTAAACTAACTTCACCATTCTCGCCATTTTTCAATCTCAAATAACTGTCTTTTTCCTTACTGATCTTCAATCCCCTATTTTCCATTTCTCTTCTCCACTCCTCCTGTTTCTCTTCTAGTACCTCTCGCCTAGTGCTACACAGGATAACATCATCAGCAAAAAGCATACACCTGGGAGACTGATCTCTAATACCTTGTGTTACTACATCCATGACCAGATCAAATAGGTAAGGGCTCAATGCAGACCCCTGATTTAGTCCCACATTTACTGGGAAACTTTCTGTTAGGCCTATACTGCTCTTAACATTTGCTTCTGCCCTTTCATACATATCTTGGGTGATTCTTACGTATTTCTCAGGGACTCCCTTTTCTCTCATACATCTCCACAGCTCCTGACGTGGTACTTGATCGTATGCCTTCTCCATGTCAATAAAGACCATATGTAATCCTTTCTGTTTCTCCCGATGTTTTTCTATCGTCTGCCTCAAAGCAAATAATGCTTCTACAGTCCCTCTTCCAGGAATGAATCCAAATTGTTCCTCACCAATTGTTGTTTCATCCCTGAGTCTCTTCTTAATAATCTTCTCCCATATTTTCATAGTATGGCTTATCAGCGTTATGCCTCTGTAGTTGCCACATTCCTGGATGTCTCCCTGGATGTCTCCCTGTACGAGTATAGGTGTTATTACCCCCAAAACAAAGTTGTTTATACCTGTTTGGGGTTCTTTTCACATACACTTTTCAAAATTAAAAATACGTGTGTGTGTTTGTTTAACATTGGGTAAAATCATTAATTACTTGTGTGGCATTTTAGTGGGTCTACGAAGTTGCTGTTGGGTCATATTTCCAGTAAAACCTTTCGGAAAACAATTTTAAACAATTAAAAGTTTTTCATTTCCACTTTTGCTGAGCCGCGATTTTTATCTGTGAACAGAAAATTGGGTTTTTATAGATTTACAATAGCATGTAGTTATTCTTTCATGAAATAAAAAAAATTTTATATATTGATTTACTATTTACATTTAATTACTATATAATTTCATTATCCATTAGATTTATAATCTCCTTTATATGATAAAAATCACGTACCTGGTTATACTGAGGTCTTGCTGCAGCTCTTAAATAAAAAAAAAAAAGGCTACCTGATATACCTGGTAACAGAATACTGTATAACAGTCGTTGCTCAGAAAGTCCACTTCAAGAAAACGTCGTTCACAAAGTCCACTTTGAGAAAACGAGATTCCTCCGAAAGTCCAAAATGAAAAAAACGTCATTAATAAAGCCCTCTGCGAGAAAACGTCATTCTCAAAGTTCACTTCGAGAAAATGTCGTTCACAAAGTCCGCTTTGATAAAACGTAAATCACAAAGTCCACTTCGAGAAAACATCGTTCACAAATCCCAACGTAAGAAAACGGCATCAACAAAGCCTACTGTGAGAAAACATCATTAAAGAAATCTGCTTTGAGAAAACGTCAATCACAAAGTCCACTTTGAGAAAACATCACTCACAAATCCATTTTGAGAAAACATCATTCATACAGCCCACTGTGACAAGATGTCATTGACAAAGTCCACTTTGAGTAAACGTCATTCACAAAGTCGTACCCGAAAAAACTTCATTTGTAAAGTCCACCCTAAGAAAACGTCATTCAAAAAGTTTACCGGGAGAAAACGTCATTCCACAAAGTCTATACTGAGAGACTTCATTCAAAAAGTCAACCCTGATAAAACGTCATTCACGAATTCCGCCCATAGAAAACGTCTTTCAGAAAGTCCACTCTGAGAAAACATTATTCACAAAGTCCACCATAAGAAAATGTCATTCATAAAGATTACCAGGAGAAAACGATATTCACAAAATCCACCCTGAGAAACCTCATGCACAAAGTCAACAGTGAGTTAATGTCCTTCACAAACTCCACCCTGAGAAGTCATTCACAAAGTTAACCCTGAGAAAACGTCATTCACAAAGTCCTCCCTGAGAAACGTCATTCACAAAGTCCCTCCTGAGAAAAGGCCATTAACAAAGTCCCTCCTGAGAAAAGGCCATTAACAAAGTCCACCCTGAGAAAACGTCATTCCAAAAAGTCCACCCTGAGAAAACTTCTTTCACAAAGATCACCCTGAGAAAACGTCCTATACAGAGTCCATCCTGAGAAAATCTCATTCACAAATTCCATATTGAGAAACGTCATTCACAATGTCAACCTTGAATAAATGTCATCCGCAAAGCCCACCCTGAGAAAACGTAATACACAAAGTGCACCCTGAGAAACGTCATTCACAAAGTCCACCCTGATAAATTGACATACACAAAGTCCACCTCCAGAAAACGTCCTTCACAAAGTTCACCTTGAGAAAACGTCCTTCATAAAGTTCACCTTGAGAAAACGTCCTTCATAAAGTTCCCCCTGAGAAAACGTCCTTCACAAAGTTCACCCTGAAAAAAGTCCTTCACAAAGCCCACACTGAGAAAACACCATTCACAAATTCCACGCTGAGAAAACGAGATTCAAAAAGTCCACCATGAGAAAATGTAATTATCCAAACCCACGGTGAGTAAACAACATTCATAAAAACATCCCTCAGAAAACATGATTCATTAAGTCCACCGCAATAAAACGTCATTCACAAACCCCAACCTGAGAAAATTCCTTTCACAAAGCCCACCATGAGAAAACGTCATTCCCAAGACCCACTATGGGAAAACTTAATTCGTAAATTCATCCAACATAAAACATGATTAACTTAGTCCACTGTGAGAAGGCATCATTCACAAAGGCAAACCTGAGAAAATTCTATTCACAAAGCCTTGCATGAGAAAATGTCATTCTCTAAACCCACTGTGGGAAAACGTCATTCATATAGTCATCCGTCAAAACAGGACTCACGCATTTCACCATGAGAAAGCGTCACTTACAAAGCCCAACCTGAGAAAATTCCATTCACAAAGCCCACCTTAAGAAAATGTCATACTCTACATTCGCTGTGGGAAAACGTCATTCATAAGGTCATCCGTCAGAAAACATGATTCACAAAGTTCACTGTGAGAAAGCTTCATTCACAAAGCCCACTTGAGAAATTCCATTTACAAAGCCCACCATAATAAAAGGTCATTCCCAAAACTCAGTGTGAGAAAACGATACTAATAAAGTCATCCGTCAGAAAACACGATTCATTAAGTCCACTGTGAGAAAGCATCATTCACAAAGCCCAACCGGAGAAAAGTTTATTAGATAGTAGGTTGGCCAAGGCACCAGCCACCCATTGAGATAATACCGCTAAAGAGTTCTTGGATCCTTTGACTGGCCAGACAGTAATACATTGGATCCCTCTTTCTGGTTATGGCTCATTATTTCTTTGCCTACACCTGCGCTGAATAATCTGGCCTATTCTTTACATATTCTCGTCATTCCTCATACACCTAACACTGAGATTACCAAACACTTCTTCTTTGATCAAGGGGCTAGATACTGTACTGTAATTGTTCAGTGGTTACTTTCCTTTTAGTAAGGGTAGAAAAGACTCTAGCTATGGTAAGCAGCTCTTCTAGGAGTAGGTCAGTCCAAAATCAAACCATTGTTCTCTAGTCTTGGTTAGTGCCATAGCTTCTGTAGCATGGTCTTCCACTCTCTAGGGTTAAAGTTCTCTTGCTTGAGGGTACACTCAGGCACACTGTTCTATCTTACATTTTTTTTCTATATTTTTTTCCTTTATTTTTTTTCCCTATTTTTATTTCTTCCTCTTGTTTTTTGAAATGGTGTGTTGGGTAGGCTTAATAGAAAGGCCATAGATGCCTGGTGGTTTATCAAAAGGTTGTCTTTTCCTTATCTGATTCTTTTTCTTTTCAAAATTATCCTTTCTGTCCTCCCTTCAGTTGATGTGGCTATCCTGGAGGATATTTAGCCTTGCATGGTGTATCGGCTCCTCCATGTTGACCAGTTTTTCTGACTTTTTTCTATAGTCTATGAGTTTGATCAATCTCTTTGTTTATATTTCTGTACATATTGTTCTTGTTATCATTGTCGTTAGTTTGGTTTTTCATTATGATGTATCTTTTTTATTACCATTAATTCTTATGCTCTTGGGAGACATTGAGCAAAATCTGGGACCAGTTCGTCCTAGATTTTGTCAATATCGTCTACTGTATTGCAATATGCGTGGTCTTCATGCAAATATTCAAGACCTTACAGTTGCGGTGTATATTAGGACTGAGTACCCAGCTTCTCATAAGTCCTGCTATGAATGTGGATGTCATGAGTTTCAGGCAATAAAAGTTTGTGGCAGGCATAACAACTTCTATTTGTGTTCAATCTACCGGAATCCTGACATGGATGATTCTATCTTTGATTGTCTTCTTATCATTATGGCTAAGATACAAGAAGATGATAGGGCGGCCTCTTTTGTCTATGTTGGAGATTTCTATGCTCACCATAGGAAGTAGTTAAATTATGTTTCTCCTACCGATCACCGTGGCTTAAGAGCTTTAGACTTTGCATCTGAATCAGGCTGTGAGCAAATCATAAGTGAAGCTACTCACAGGTCTGGTAACTGCTTGGACCTCGTATACACTGACTTCCCTGGCATTATAACATGCAAGATTGGTTCTCTAGTTGGTACATCTGATCATACCTTGATTTCAATTGTAGTAAAGACTGGGCAGCCTGTTCCTGATGTATCTTACTCATGTAAGATTTATAAGAAATCTCGAGCAAACTGGAATGGGATTTTGCATGATCTTTTAGCTTTGAATATATCATAATTGTAAAATAGTGTTGATCCTGTAGTCCCTTTGAATGAGAATCTAGTCAGCATAATTGATAGGCATATCCCTTCTCGTGTACTAAGGTACCAAATGGAGGAAAAACCATGGTTCAATGATGATTGTAGACGTGCTTATTTGGAGAAGCAGGAGGCCTATCATCTTTGGAAGGGTAACAGATCAGATTTGCCCGGAATAACTATACTCAGCCTAGAGCTTTTGCTCAGAGAGTTTATGCTTCAACTGAAAAAGAATACAATTTAACCATAAAAGAAACCCTTTCTGGTACAACCCAGGAGCATAAGTGGTGGACTACTCTTAAATCTGCACTCTTTGGTGTAGATTCAACAGTTCCTTTACTTAAACCAGATGGCTTTGCCACTCACTGTCCAAAGGAAAAGGCAACCCTTTTGGCAGATGTGTTTGACAGTAAGCAGAGTAATGAGAAACTCGAACTTCCTCATTCCTGTTTTCCTGAGGCTAACGGTAGTAGAGTGTGGACGTGTTGTGCGGAGCTCCGTTAGAAACTCCCTGAGTCGTATTTTAGCTTTCTGTTTCTCGCTTAGAATATCATTGAAAAGATATTAGTTAATCTTATGGAGAAACCTAAGTAATAAGAAACAGTACACCATGTCTGCTCCTAACTATTTCTGCCTCATATGTAAAAACGCTGAGGGAGAACGGAAAAAAATGGATAGGATGCGAATATAATAGACTCTACCATAAGAACTGTGTGCATATAGTGATAAGCATCACTGAAAGTGAACGGAATAACTTAGATTGGTTATACCCACACTGCGTTCGTAAAGCCAGACAAAACAATTTTGTAATATCAAAATTAAAGGAAAATATGAACGTGAGAGATTTGGCCCTCAATGAACAAGATGGGAAAATAGATGACTTTAGCGTGGACCTTAGGACGGACGCAGAAAATTCCACCCAGACTACCGACTTCACAGAGAAAGTTGACATTCTTGCCATGAATATGGAATCAATTCAAGCAACACTTCAAACATTGTTAGACCCAAAATCGGAGGAACCGACATTTGCTGACAAAGTTAGGGAAAAAATCTCTTGATAATTAAATCAACTAATACAACAACTAAAATTGCTGAAAGATAACGCGAGGTTGAACAAACACTTAAAAAGACATTTTATTATTAGCACGAGGTCAACTACGAATGGAAATGTTGTAAACTTTGCAAACAAAATGATCAGAGAAGAGGCGGCAAACAAAATTCAGACATTGGTGGCTGACACTGAAACGAGAAAAATCGGAAAACTAAAACCAAAAATAATGATATGCAATGTTTACAATTATGAAGATCATGTAGTAAAGGCTTTGATTCAAAGAAACCGCTGCCTGGACCAAAATATAGAAGAGAAGATAAGTGTAGTCCTGAAGAAAAATGCCTCTGGGGAAATGTGCTGAAATGTGATCCTGACGTTCGGAGGACTATTCATGGTAATGGGGACAAAGTTTCGTTACGATGGGGGTATTTATAACAAACGTGATAGGTACCACGCGATCACCTGCTACCACTGTCAGAGGTATGGACATCTCTAAAAAGATTTCACGTCTAAGAATGATGATAAAGTTTGCGGGAAATGTTCAGGTAAACATTCCACCAAGGTGTGTAATTCGCAAGTGTCAGAGTGTATAAACTGCACAACGTTAAACAAACCAAGTGACCACATAGTAAATTCTAGAGACTGCAAATCTTATGACTTGGAATTGAAGAGACTAGCAGAAAATACTGATCATGGTTACTAGGGATGGCATAAATTGTGGCTTTGTAATTATACAATCTGTAGGTAATAAGACTGTTCAAATTTGAGAATTGATAAACGAGAAATATCTAGATATACTAGCATTATCTGAAACATGGTTAAATGCACACAATATAATTTTTTCTCTCTCATTCTTGTTTTGTTTTATACTGTGGATACACAACTGCAGTAAGTACTTTTACATTATTGTGGAAAATAGAACTTTGCATTTTGCTATGAAATTCTCGAGTGCTGGGATCATGAAGTCTTTGCTTTCCCTTGAATAAACCGAGTAAAAGTTATTTTTGTTGTTGCGATATTTAAACTTGCAGTTGTTGTTTTTAATCTAAATAGAATATGTTGTTGCTGCTAAAAATAGAATAAGTTGTTGCTTGAAATAAAAGTTTTTTGTTGTTGTTGTTGAAAATATAAGATGCTGCTCAAATTCATCAGTAGGGAAAAGATGTTTAACCTCTGATAAGAAACAGATTAATCCCGGGTTCTAAGTCATTTGGATTCCATACTTGGTCTGTTACTATTTCTTTTTTCTTTTTGCATAGAGGAGCGTGATAATCTCTGAGAGGTCGTCGACGCAGAGGTAATTTAGATTTCCCTCTTTACCTAAATTATTAAGAACCAGAAGTTGACATTTTGCGATTATTAAGTTTTTAGAAGACAAAGATATTTATGTTCTTGGCAGAAAAGTTTGTTGGATTCTGTGAATTTCTCTGTATTTATTATTTTAATGTTTTCAAGAAGCATTGGTTTCATAATAGAAATTCAAATTTACATATCTCACAGATTTTTATGTATTAATTTACTATTTATATTTTAATTATTGTATAATTATTTCTTATCCATTAAATTTATAATCTCCCTTATATGATAAAAATCTCGTATCTGGATTTGCTGAGGTCTTGCTGCAACTCTTCAATAAAGAAAGGCTAATTAATATACCCAGAATCAGAATACTGTCTAACAGTCGTCATTCACTAAGTCTACTTCAAGAAAACGTCGATCACAAAGTCCACTTTGAGTAAATGTCATTCACAAAGTCTTACCTGTAAAAACGTCATTCATGCAGTCCACCCTAAGAAAACGTCATTCATGCAGTCCACTCTAAGAAAACGTCATTCATGCAGTCCACCCTAAGAAAACGTCATTCATGCAGTCCACCCTAAGAAAACGTCATTCATGCAGTCCACCCTAAGAAAACGTCATTCATGCAGTCCACCCTAAGAAAACGTCATTCATGCAGTCCACCTTAAGAAAACGTCATTCATGCAGTCCACCCTAAGAAAACGTCATTCATGCAGTCCACCCTAAGAAAACGTCATTCACTAAGTCCACCCTAAGAAAACTTCATTCACAAAGTCCACCCTGAGAAAACATCCTTCACATAGTCTATCCTGAGAAAAAGTAATTCACAAAGTACACCCTGAGAAAACATCATTCACAAAGTCCACTTTGAGTAAATTTCATTCACAAAGTCCACCATCAGAAAACATGATTCACTAAGTCCACTTTGTAAAAACATCATTCACAAAGTCCATCTTAAGTAAACTTCATTCACAACGTCCACCATCCGAAAAAAATGATTCACTAAATCCACTTTGAGAAAACATCACTTACAAAGTCCACATTGAGAAAACGTCATTCATAAAGTCAACCATGAGTAAACGTCATTCACAAAGTCCTCCTGAGAAACGTCATTCACAAAGTCACCCCTGAGAAAACTTCATTCACGAAATACACCGAAAGAAAAACTCATTCACAAAGTCCAACCGAAGAAAATGTCATTCACTAAGTCCATCCTCAGAAACATTATTCACAAAGTCCACCCTGAAAAAACTTTATTTACAAAGTCCACCCTGAAAAAACTTTATTTACAAAGTCAACCCTGAGAAAACGTTTCATAAAAGTCTACCCAGAGAAATCGTCATTCACAAAGTCCACCCTGAGAAAACGTCATACACATAGTCCACTCACAAAAATCTATTGACAAAGTCCACTTAGAGAAAACGTCCTTCATAAAGTCAACCACGAGTAAACGTCTCCTTTTGAGAAAACGTCAGTCACAAAGTCACGCCTAAGAAAACATCTTTCACAAAGTTTACCGGGAGTAAACATCATTCACGAAGTCTACTTAGAGGAACATCATTTACCAAGTCCACTCTAAGAAAACGTATTTCAAAAAGTT
>NC_090759.1:11862183-11942183 GCF_036898095.1 Palaemon carinicauda | reverse complement strand
CAGGTGAAGGAGACGCAAGGTTCTCAAGAACCAGTTTATTGACAGGCAATAAATAGACAGGTTAACCACATATATATATATATATATATATATATATATATATATATATATATATATATATATATATATATATATATATATATATATATATATATATATATATACATAAGAAGAGGATAACCCAAAACTTTAAGCATAAGTATGATAGTAAACAGAGCTTGTTTGTCTGAAAGAAAAAACATTAAATGCCACTTTTAAGATACCGAGGTATCAGTCATAAAAGTCTGTATTACAAATCAATGACATTAGCGTTAGAAACGCTCGGCACACATGTCTGCACTTATGCTAGGTTCACCTTCGGAAATGGAACAGTCTACATGGGCAACACAGTGCCCTCACTTAGTTTGTAGTACAGTATGTAACTACACACTCACCCTGGAATTAATCGTCCCAATTAAGACCACTGTTCCTCGCAGAGTTAAACAGTAGGGTTAACACCGCGACCCACTGCTACCACAGATCTCTTTAGTTCCTCTACTTGCTTCGCATAGTGGCGAAAGAACACTCTGGAAGACTTCCAGCCAGTGTATGAACGGAGATGTTCAAAATCCATACAATTAAAGAAATTTAAGGATGAGGCAACTTTCCTCGGATCGTGACCCGCGGGTGTATTGTCAGGATCCGCTCTGCGAATAAAATATGTGATTTTCGCTCTGAGTTGATTCAGAAATAAATTTGAGCCTGATGTTTCTCCCCTGAATAGTTGACCACCCTTGAAGTCTGAAGTTCTATGAAGATAGACCTTTAGGCATTCTACTGGACATAGAGATGCATCTTCTTTCAGAGGGCAGATTCTCCAGGGACCCCACCTGTTGGTGGGTAACTCATTCTTGGCGAGAAACGTAGGATCCGGAAACAGGTTCAGTTCTCCCCCATCCAGGAACTGAACACGACCTGCCTCTCTCGAGAGGGCTACAATCTCACTAACCCTGGCCCCGGACGCGAGTGCAAAATAGGAAAATAACTTTTTGTGTCAAATCCTTTAACGCACACTCTTCATTGCTCAGCAGAGAAGCGAAATGAAGAACTTGTCTAAAGACCATGAAATGGGCTTTGCAGGTGCTGAAGGTCTGAGCCTAGCACAGGCTTTCGGGACTTTATTAAAGATCTCGTTACCTAGGTCGACCTGGAAGGCATATAGAATGGGTCTTGTCAAAGCAGACTTACACGCTGAAATCGTGTTAGCTGCCAATCCTTGACCATGGAGGTGGAGAAGAAAGATAAGCAGAAGTCTGTCAAGATCTCCTGCGGATTCTTCGCCTTGACAAAGGCCACCCATTTTCTCCAAGATGACTCATATTGCCTTCTAGTAGATTTGCACTTATATTCCTCAAGGAAGCCTATGCTGGCTTTCGAAATCCCGAAACGCTTTCTCACCGCTAGGGAGAGAAAATCATGAGCTGCAGGGTCCGGGTTTTCTGTAATGAAGCGCAGACAGTTAACTTCTGGACTCGCTGGGTCAGAACTGGATCTGGTAGCGGTACAAACTTCAGCTACAGTTCCAATGCCAGGGGGAACCACACGCTGTTCGGCCACTTGTGGGCCACTATTGCCGCTACCCCTTGAAGGATCTCAGTTTGTTGAGGACCCTCAACAGAAGGTTGTGAGGAGGGAACAGATAAATCTTTGACCATCTGTTCCAGTCGAGGGACATCGCGTCCACTGCTTCCGCTAAGGGGTCCTCGTACGGGGCACGTACAGGGGCAACTTCTTGTTGTCTTTCGTCGCAAAGAGGTCTATCTGCAGTTCTGGGACTGATTCATAATGAAGGAGAATGATCCTGCGTCTAAGGACCATTCCGACTCTATCGGTGTGAACCTGGATAGAGCGTCCGCTGTCACATTGCGGACTCCTTGAAGGTGAACTGCCGACAGGTACCACTTCTTCTTTTCCGCCAATCGGAAGATGGCCAACATCACCTGGTTGAGAGGTGGTGACCTCGATCCTTGTCGATTCAAGTATCTCACAACTACCTCGCTGTCCATCACCAACCTTATGTGGATCGAGTGACGCGGGGAGACTTTCTTTAAGGTAAGGAGCACTGCCCTAGCTTCTAGAAAGTTTTATGTGAAAGGTCTTGAATAGCTTGGACCAAGTCCCCTGGACTTTTTTCCGATGAGAGTGACCTCCCCATCCCTCCTTCGAGGCGTCTTAGTGAATCGTCACCGACGGGGGAGGTGCCTGAAGAAGAACCGACTTCTTTAGATGTCTGGCTTGGGACCAAGGCCTGAGAATAGTACTTAGCCGAAGCGGCTGGTCTTCTCAGATCTCTTCGCGCGTTTGATGCATAACTTCTCCAAACTCCGATTGCATCCTTTAGCTGTGCTCTTAGCACTGGGTCTGTCACCGAAGCAAACTGGAGAGAGCGCAGTACCCTCTCCTGCTCGCGTCTTGATATCTTTTCGGAATCTAGAAGTCTCTTGACAGAACCCGCTATCTCCTTCCTTTTCTTCGCCGGGATGGAGAAACGGTGTGACAAAAGGTCCCAGTGGATTCCCAGCCACTGGAACTTTTGAGATGGAGAAAGTCGAGACTTTTTTCTTTTGATCTTGAAGCCTAGGTACTCTAGGAACTGGATCACTTGACTGGAAGCTTGCAAGCATTCTGTCTCGGATGCTGCCCACACCAACCAGTCGTCCAGGTAGGCTACTACCTGAATTCCCTTTAGGCGTAATTGTTTGAGAGCTACGCTCGCAAGCTTCGTAAAAATCCTTGGGGCTATGTTTAGCCCGAATGGCATGGCTCCGAAGGCGTATAGTCTTCGTTGTAGCCTGAACCCTAGGTAGGGGGAGAGTCGATGGCTAATTGGAATGTGCCATTAGGCGTCTGACAAGTCTATAGAGACGGAATATGCCCTCTTGGGCAGTAAGGTCCTTATGTGTTGCAGTGTTAGCATTTTGAATTTGCAATTCACTATGAACTTGTTGAGTGGCGACAAGTCCAGAATGACTCTGAGCTTTTCCGAGTCTTTCTTGGGAACACAAAACAGCCTCCCTTAGAAATTGATGGGCTTCACCCTTCGGATCACCTTTTTTCTCCAACAGTTCTTGAACGTACTCCTCCATAACGGGGGTGGAGTGTTGGAAAAACCGAAGGCACGGGGGTGGAGTGCTGTACCAGCTCCCGCCCAGTCCATTCTTGAGTAGGCTGTGGGCCCAGGGATCGAAGGTCCACCGATCCCGAAATTTCAGAAGTCTCCCTCCTACCGGTATCACCTCACTTGGACTGCCGTCCTGAGGTCTTGCCTTCCTGACCACGACCACCCCTGAATCCCCTTCCCCTTGAGGGGCGTCTAGACGAGCCTCTGGCTGCTCCTCTAGGCTTTGCTCGAAAGGAAGTAGACTGCCCTTCGAACGCTGGGGTGAATGCCGTGGACTGTGTCGACACCGCCTGGGGTACCCACTGAAAAGTGGTCGGGGTTTGTGCCACGATCTGGGGCACTGGGGGCAATGGCAATTGCAGTTGCTGTTGCTGTCTAACAGGCTTGGCGGGCCGAGACGGTAGCCTAGTCCTCATAGTCTTCCTCTTTGGTTGAGGACCCTCATCCGGGGAAGACTTTCTTTTGATAGCCAGGCCCCACTTCTGGAGAAGGTTTTTATTCTCCAAGGCGGCCTTATCAACAACTTCTTTGACCAAGTCGGTAGGGAAAAGGTCTTTTCCCCAAATGTTGGAGGAAATTAGTTTCCTTGGCTCGTGCCTCACCGTAGCCGAGGTAAACAAGAACTCCCTACAAGCTCTCCTTGCCTTGACGAAGCCATAAAGGTCCTTCGTCACTGTGGCCAGATGAGTCTTGGCCACTACCATGAACATTTCATGGACCTTGGGGTCACTTGCCATCGTCTCGAGAGTAGTCTGAAGAGACATTGAGGCAGTCAGTCTTTCTTTTGTATCGAACTCTCTTCGCAAAAGAAAGTCAGACAGCTTAGGGAGGTCCTCGCCGAACTGACGTCCGGCAATATCAGCCTCCAACTTTCCAACTGAGAACGTAAGATGGACGTCCTTCCAGTCTTTGTGGTCCATAGGCTGGGCCAGCGTCAAGGGTTTACACTCCTCTAGGGAGGGGCAAGGCTTGCCGGCCTCGACTGCTTTTAGTACAGCCAGAAACCCTTTCTGTAAAAAGGGGAAGGCTCTAGAAGGCGAGGACACAAAGGAAGGGAGCTTCCTGTTCAATGCGGCTACCTTTGAGTTAGAGAAGCCCCTCTCTTTCATCGAGGATGAAAGTAGAGCTTGAGCCTTAGCATGGTCCATCACTATGACCTCCTTCGGCTCTGTCTCTTCCTTTGAAGCTGGTTCCTTCCTCAGCCGGACATAACAGTCCGGATATGATGCCTTGCTGGGCCAGAATTCCACCTCCTCCAGGGGAACTGAGCCCAGCTTATCCGAGATGACGATCTTTCCAGTCGTCATCGGCATGTGCTCAGCATACCTCCATGGGTTAGCATCTGAGCACAAGGGAAGGTCTTTCACATTGAGCTTTTTCTGGGGCCCATGTGATTCTGCAAGGCACTGCATTCGCAGTTCCATTGCAGCCGCCTTCTCCTGATTCTCCTTCTGCATTTGTTGGATCATTCCAACAATAGAAGAGAGGGCCTGTCCCAGCTCTACTGGGAGACCGGCCGATGTTGAGGGAATAGGCTCCGGAATCTGAACCGGAGTAGCCGACACCTCGTCGACGTCTACCTCTACAACGTCTGGGGCTTGAACTTCATCCTGGGCTTCTGCCAGGAGGTCTTCCTCCAGGCACTCGTCCACATCAAACATCCTGTCATCTAACTGGATGTCTTGCATCGCGACCGCGACTTCAGCATCCACCTGGATCTGAACTTAGGGGATCTCCTCTTGAGGCTGGGGAATCACTGCATCAGCTGATGCCTTAGGGAAAAGATACGCCCTCATCTTCTCACTTGGAAGATAAGGGCCAGAAGTGTTCTTTTGGAAGCCCCTTACCCAGGTATGAAGCTTCTTCCTAGCTATATCCCTTGATTCCTCCGTCCTAGGGGAATCAAAGGTCTCAGTAATCAGGTTATTGCACACAGTACATACCTGAGGGTCCCAATACCGGAGATCATCCTTGGAGACAGCGTATGCTGCGTGTCTCCTACAAAACTCATGTCCGCAGAGGTTCTTGCTGCGGACGTTGCAGAAAGCACTTCCGCACTTCGGAGTGTCCTTCTGTAAAGAGAAGAAATTTCCATGAGTATTAAGTGAACTATGTATCACTGGATATGCATAGTATAGCATAACAATTCAGAAAGGAAAGACACACACTTGTGTTTCCCTCACAACCCATTGCTGCAGCCTTCCAGATAATAAAATCAAATGGTTAATCTCTTCTAGAGTAACCAATGCAAAGTTTCCAGAGGAAACAGGTGGAGCTCACACCTAAGCAATGATTTTAAAAACCTGGATAATAGACAGGAAAGAACTCACTTTCCTATCTGTAGGGCAACAGCAAAGGACTGTGCAAGAAAACACAAAAGTGTTAGAACACACAGTGCTGTACCAAAACCCTTAACCCTTACCATAGTTTTCTTCTTACTGTATATGTTATACTGAAGAATACTAGTACAGTATAGGGGGATACGTGCCGGCAAGTGCCATAACTAGCTTTAAAGTATACTACTTAACAGCTATAAGGCGGCAGCACTCTGGTTCAAATGCATGTGCCGGCCGGCAGCAACAGCCAATGTCGGCCGGCAATGGCTGCCGGCCGGCAACTACACAAGGTAGTACCCAGCTGCCGACCACACTCTTGGTGACGGGCTGACATAAGCCGGCCGGCAAAGGTACAAGACCGATGCCAGCCGGCAGCAAAAGAACCAGAGGACTACACCTGCCCGGCTGCCGGCCACATAGGCCGGCAGCCGGGTCGGGTACAGCACTAGAAGAAAAATAGAATGGATGCCGGGATAAGAGTGTACACTACCTCCAAGCCCGGCAATCCGAAAGAGTGCATATAAGGAAGGGGAGAATCTAATTCAGGCTTCCTGACCAATGCCGTCTGGCTCTACAGGCAGGCATGGATGAGGGACCAAGGGAGGTCCGGGCAGCACTCAAAAATATAAGACCCTTGCCGGCCGGCAGCTCTGCCGGCCGGCAAGGGGCTGAGTCAATTCCACATCCTAACCTATACTAGGTCCAGATGTAGAACGACGTACAGTACTGTAATGGCTAGGCCATTACGGAGAAAGAGGGGGAAGGGACAAGAGGGTCCTACCAACCTTGCTTTAGTGACAGATCACCCGCAGCCAAGAAACTTATCTTAGCCTAAGTGAGATCTAAGGGGGAAGGCCAGCAATACTTGCCAGCTCCCAGAGCACCAAAGCAAGGAAGGTGTTTGTACTCCCAGGGAAAGAAACTTATCCTCCCCCGAGAACAGCAACAAGGACTAGTCTGGTAGATCACAAAAGAAGGAATCATATCCACAGAAACCTTCGGTAGTGACCTAAGGAGGCTAAGCCCCCTTTGTCTGTGTCAGGCCAGCGAGGGAGACTCTGCCCCAAGCCAGACAAACACAGACTCAGACTAAAAAACTCTGTTGTTCTGTCCCTCTTTGAACCATACTACAGGAACAGGAAGGTACAGTAACACCCCAGTATAGTTTTATCGAAAATAAATTCGAAAAAAACCACTTAGGGATAAGCCCAAGGCTTAAACAGAGGGAAAGGGATTGCATACCTTCTCCGAAGAAAAGAAAGCAACCGGGGAGTATGATAAAGTATACTAAGGCTCCATAAGCAACTTAGCCTAGGCACCAAGAGAATCGATTACCTAAATCACCGAAACTCACTCGTATACTATCTTGGAAATATTCCACACAGTCTTAAATGTATAAAACATAGCCTAAAGCTTCAATAAAATTTTTATTACACTCGGAAAAACCAAAATCATGCATGAAGTACTAGGACCAAACGACTAGGCTACATGGCCTAGCGTAGGCCAGAATGGCGAATACTTCGCCAAAATAATTCTAAGCACGAAAGGAAATCCTATGTAATGCTAAATAGCTAAAATTTATTAAAGCAAAACAACCGGGAATGTCGCTCTGACTAACTAAACATATACTTAGCGAGCGACAGCGTCCAGGACGCCTCCGGTAGGCTACGGCTCTTGTATCAAAGATTAATCCTATTAATCACTCAAAAATTTACCAAGAGCCTACATTTATACATAAAAGAAATGGTACTCAACTTATCAGAGGCCGACGAAGACGGAGAAGCCATGAAAAGTAGAATAAATCCAAGATTTGCGAGAAACACAGGAAAAAACACGAGTTGTTAAGCTACGCAAAAAGGAATATAGATGGCGCCAGGTTTGGCGCCAGGCACGCATACGAATCGGAGGATAGGGAAGCCTTGGGAGCGGCTCCCCTTTTTCTTTCTCGAATTCGTTTCTTGCCAATCGCCTCCTACGAGACGAAATCTCTGTCCAGGATGCAAATTGCCATGTGGCGTGTCAAGAATACGTCCTCTGATATGTCGCGATATCCCTTTCACGAGGGATACTCGCTCCAGGAGTTAGAATTCTGGTACTTTAAGGTAAATTCTCTGGGAATATTGCCGTAGTTGTAATATACCCTAGGAAGCTACCCTATAGGAACTTCCATCAGGACGACATGGCTTGAGCCCAAAAATAAATAAATATATATATATATATATATATATATTATATATATATACATATATATATATATATATATATATATATATATATATATATATATATATATATATATATATATGTATGTATATATATATATATATATATATATATATATATATATATATATATATATATATATATATATATATATATGTATATATATATATATATATATATATATATATGTATATATATATATATATGTATATATATATATATATATATATATATATATATATATACTTATGTATATATATATATGTATATATATATATATATATATATATACTTATGTATATATATATATATGTATATATATATATATATATATATATATATATATATATATATATATATATATACTTATGTATATATATATGTATATATATATATATATATATATATATATATATATATATATATATACTTATGTATATATATATATATATATATATATATATATATATATATATATATATATATATACAGTAATACCTTGAGATTCGAATGCACTAAGATACGATTTTTTTAAATACGATGATACATTGTATCTATGTTTACGTCCTAAGATACGACGATTTTTTTTTATATACGATTTCAAAAATCGAGCGACGCCATGGGTAGGTGGCAGAGTGTTCATATGGCTTAATGAGTCGATCCGAATGTTCACTCGGCATCCGTGGTTACCCAAACTTCTTTCTCGCAGTGTGTTCGTTGTCGTCATATAGAAAACACTATGGTATTGTGCGTTTGATTCCCGTGTGCTTTCCTTTAATTTATTAACATTTATTAATATTTATTGTGTGAACCATGGGTCCTAAGTCCAAGGATAAGGATGGGGATACGAAAAAAACCAAGAAAATGATCTCAATGGAAATAAAGCATGAGATAATAGGAAAGCATGAACGAGGTGTGAGAATCTGTGATTCGGCCGCTGAACATGGCCGCAATGTGTCCACCATATCCACCATACTCAAACAAAAGGACGCAGTAAAGAAGATACAGCACAAATCTATTTTTTTTTCTCTCTCTCTCTTCATTCTTAAGAATTAAAGCCTTAAATATTAGACACTCAGTATGCTCATACGACGATTTGATTGTGTTTATCTTGCTGCTTTTTACAGCTACCATATCGTGTGTGTGTGCGTGGTAGCCTTGCTTCTCTCCCTGCCTCCTCCTTACATGTATCCCGTATGCGAGCACTCGCCTAGGCGGTGAGCACAACTCTATTTTTTTATCATTTTTGTTAACATTTATTATTATATATCAATTTCTGTGTCATTACTGTACTATTCATCTCTCTTTATTGATTGTTGAGTGTAATTGGAGTATAATTTGAGCTTGTTTTGGGTAAATTTCTTAACCTTGGAACAGATTAATTCTGTTTCTTTTAATTCAAATGGAAATAATTATTTTGAGATACCGTATTTTTGAGATACGTCGGTGGTCACGGAACGAATTAAATTCGTATCTCAACATATTATTTATATGTATATGTATATATATATATATATATATATATATATATATATATATATATATATATATATATATATATATATATATATATATATATATATATATATATATATATATATATATACAGATGCTTGTCCTCTATTATATAAAGGAAATTATTGCTATTATTATTACCATCTTCATTGTTATTAATGTTATTATAGCTATGATTTTTGAGTATTAACATCATTATCAGTTTATCATTACCATTGTTCTCCCATTTATTGTTAATACAGTTATTAATATTAGTAGAAGTTGCTATTAAAAATTATTTTCCTTGTGGTTGGCCAGGGCACCAGCTACCCGTTGAGATACTACCTCTAGAGAGTTATGGGGTCTCTTGACTGGCCTGACAGTAATAAATGGGATCCTTCTCTCTGGTTCCGGTTCATTTTCCTTTTGCCTAAACACACAGACTGAATAGTATGACCTATTCTTTATATATTCTCCTCTGTCCTCATACACCTAACAACACTGAGATTACCAAACAATTCTTCTTACTGCACTTATTGTTCAGTGGCCACTTTCCTCTTTGTAAGGTCAGAAGAGACTCTTTAGCTATGGTAAGCAGCTCTTCAGGAGAAGGACACTCCAAAATCAGACCATTGCTCTCTAATCTTGGGTAGTGCCATACCCTCTGTACCATGGACTTCCAATGTCTTGGGTTAGAGTTCTCTTGCTTGAGTTCTCGGTCACACTATTCTGTTTTATTTTTCTTCTTGTTTTGTTCAAGTTTTTATAGCTTATATAGGAGATATTTATTTTAATGTTGTTGCTCTTCTTAAGATATTTTATTTTTCTTTGTTTCCTTTCTTCACTGAGCTATTTTCCCTGTTGGAGCCCCTGGGCTTATAGCATCCTCCTTTTCCAGCTAGGGTTGTAGCTTAACAAGTAATAATAATAGTAATAATAATAATAATAATAATAATAATAATAATAATAATAATAAAATAAAAATATAAATGAAAATAAAAAAAATAGTAATAATAATAATGATAATAATAATAATAATAATAATAATAATAATAATAATAATAAAAAAAATGAAAAAATAAAAATAAATAAAAATAAAAATAATAATAATAATAATAATAATAATAATAATAATAAAAATAATAATAATAATACAATTTAAACTCATTCAGTAAAATTACAATGCTATAACAAAAATAAAGAAAGAAAATGTGAGATGTGGAGAAACATACAGACGAAGGAGAGAGAAATTGGACGTACAAAAATAACTTGGGAATAAAAAGAATTATAATTGGAAATATCAGTCTCTTTGGCTATGACTTCAGATTTAGTATTATTATAGATATTTCATTACTATTATTATTATCATTATTAGTGGTAGTAGTAGTAATAGTAGTAGTAGTATTCTTAATATTATTATTATTATTATTATTATTATTATTATTATTATTATTATCTATCTTTTATCGGGTCATTATAAAAAAGTATCTTTGTTTTTCTCCCTAAATTCCATTTAATACATTTACATTTATTGCTGTAATAAAAATAATTTCATTATTCCATTTTTTTAATTGGCATCTTCGGTAGATTTTCCTCATCATATCTACATTGTGATTTCATCTATACAAAGTCTTGCTATTCTGTCATTTAGTATATTGACAAGACTATTTTAGAGCAAATGATGTGTCGCCAGTGTGCAATATCGGACCGATCAATCAATGTCAAGCACAGTAGAAGTCTAGGTCATCGTAAGCAAACGATCTCGTGGAAGTTATTACAAGAAAAAGGACATTTGTTGATATTGGTAAAAAAAATTTTTTTTTTTAATAGAGTTTTGAAAATAGAAAATGCTAAATAAACGATCTCATGGAAATTATTACAATTATTAATTCTTTTCTTATTAATCTTCATTAACAACTAGCAATCTTTTCCTATCGCAAACGAATTTTTCGAAAATAGAAAATTGTAAATAAGCTATCTTAAGGTAGTTATTACAAGGCAAAGAAGATTTGGTGATATTATTATTATTATTATTATTATTATTATTATTATTATTATTATTAGAAGGAATTATGTACTTGCCATGGGTGACTTAAATGCTAGAGTGGGCACTGGAGAGGTAGAAGGTGTCATTGAGAAGTATGGCGTACCAGGTGAAAATGAGAGTGGTGAGAGACTGGTAGATATGTGTTGAGCAAGAGATGGTGATAAGTTCTAGCTTTTTCAAAAAAAAAAAAAAGGTAAAAACAAGTATACATGGGTAAGAGTGGCAAATGGAAGAGTGGTAGAAAGGGCGTTAATGGATTATGTGTTGATAACTAAAAGAATGTTTGGAAGATTGAAAGACGTGCACGAGTTTAGGGGTATGGCTAACGGCATGTCTGATCATTATTTAGTGGAAGGAAAATTGGTTGTAGCAAAAGAGTGGGGGAATAGAGTAAGTGGATGTAAAAGGGAGTTAGTGAGGGTTGAAGAGCTAATAAAACCGGGGGTAAAAAGTAAATATCAGGAAAGGTTGAAAATGGCATATGACGAAGTGAGAGTAAGAGAAACTGGTAATTTAGAGGAGGAGTGGAAGTTAGTAAAATAAAATTTTGTTGGGATTGCAAGTGATGTGTGTGGCAAGAAGGTTGTTGGAGGCAGCATAAATAAGGGCAGTGAATGGTGGAATGAAGGAGTGAAGGTAAAAGTGGAAGAGAAAAAGAGGGCTTTTGAAGAATGGCTGTAGAGTAATAGTGTAGAGAAGGATGAAAGATATAGAGAGAAAAATGTGGAAGTAAAGCGCAAGGTAAATGAGGCAAAGAGGGCAGCTGACCTGAGGTGGGGTCAGGGATTGGGTCATTCATATGAAGAGAATAAGAAGAAGTTTTGGAAAGAAGTGAAGTGAGTAAGGAAGGCTGGTTCAAGAATTGAAGAGACAGTGAAAGATGGAAATGGAAGGTTGTTAAAAGGAGAGGAGGCAAGGAAAAGGGTGGGTGGAATATTTTGAAAGTTTACTGAATGTTAAGGATAATAGGGGGGCAGATATAATTGCTGTTGCAGGTGTTGAGGTGCCGGTGATGGGAGATGAGAATGAGATAGAGATTACAAGAGAGGAAGTGAGGAGAGCACTAGATGAAACGAGAGTAGGAAAAGCATCTGGTATTGATGGTGTGAGAGCTGAGATGTTGAAGGGAGGGGGAGTGACAGTACTTGAATGGTTGGTGAGATTGTTTAATATGTGTTTTGTGTTGTTAATGGTACCAGTAGATTGGGTTTGTGCGTGTATTGTACCACTATATAAAGGTAAGGGAGATGTGCATGAGTGTTGTAATTCAAGGGGTATTAGTTTGTTGAGTGTAGTTGGAAAAGTGTATGGTAGAGTACTGATTGATAGTATTAAGGATAAAACAGAGAATGCAATCTTGGAAGTACAGGGTGGTTTTAGAAGAGGTAGGGGTTGTATAAATTAGCTTTTTACAATTAGGCAGATATGTGAGAAATATTTAGCAAAAGGTAAGGAGGTGTATGTTGCGTTTATGGATCTGGAGAAAACGTATGATAGAGTTGATAGGGAAGCAATATGGAATGTGTGAGGTTATATGGAGTTGGTGGAAGGTTGTTGCAAGGAGTGAAAAGTTTCTACAGAGGTAGTAAAGCATGTGTTAGGATAGGAAATAAAGTGAGCGATTGGTTTCCGGTGAGTGTGGGGCTGACACAGGGATGTGTGATGTCGCCGTGGTTGTTTAACTTGTATGTTGATAGAGTGGTGAGAGAGGTAAATGCTCGAGTGCTTGGACGAGGATTGAAACTGGTAGACGAGAATGACAATGAATGGGAGGTGAATCAGTTGTTGTTTGCGGATGATACTGTACTGGTTGCAGACGCGGAAGAGAAGCTTGGCTGATTAGTAGTGAAAGAATTTAGAAGGGTGTGTGAGAGAAGGAAGTTGAAAGTTAATGTGGGTAAGAAGTAAGGTTATGAGATGTACGAGAAGGGAAGGTGGTGCAAGGTTGAATGTCATGTTGAATGGAGAGTTACTTGAGGAGGTGGATCAGTTTAAGTACTTGGGGTCTGTTGTTGCAGCAAATGGTGGAGTGGAAGCAGATGTACGTCAGAGAGTGAATGAAGGATGCAAAGTGTTGGGGCAGTTAAGGGAGTAGTAAAAAATAGAGGGCTGGGCATGAATGTAAAGAGAGTTCTGTATGAGAAAGTGATTTTACAAACTGTGATGTATGAATCGGAATTGTGGGGAATGAAAGTGACGGAGAGACAGAAATTAAATGTGTTTGAGATGAAGTGTCTAAGGAGCATGGCTGGTGTATCTCGAGTAGATAGGGTTAGGAACGAAGTAGTGAGGGTGAGAACGGGTGTAAGAAATGAGTTAGCAGCTAGAGTGGATATGAATGTGTAGAGGTGGTTTGGCCATGTTGAGAGAATGGAAAATGGCTGTCTGCTAAAGAAGGTGATGAATGCAAGAGTTGATGAGAGAAGTACAAAAGGAAGGCCAAGGTTTAGGTGGATGGATGGAGTGAAGAAAGCTCTGGGTGATAAGAGAATAGATGTGAGAGAGGCAAGAGAGTGTGCTAGAAATAGGAATGAATGGCGAGCGATTGTGACGCAGTTCCGGTAGGCCCTGCTGCTTCCTCCGGTGCCTTAGATGACTGCGGAGGTATTAGCAGTAGGGAATTCAGCGTTATGAAGCTTCATCTGTGGTGGATAAGGGGGGAGGGTGGGCTGTGGCACCCTAGCAGTACCAGCCGAACTCGGTTGAGTCCCTTGTCAGGCTGGGAGGAACGCAGAGAGGAGAGGTCCCCTTTTTTGTTTCATATGTTTGATGTCGGCTACCCCCTAAAATTGGGGGAAGTGCCTTGGTATATGTATGTATGTATGTATTATTATTATTATTATTATTATTATATATTCATTACTTCTTATAAATAGTTTACTTATTTCCTTATTTATTTTCCTCACTGGGCTTCTTTTCCTGTCGGAGCCCTATTGTTTATAACAACCTGCTTTTCTAACTACGATTTTAGTTAGCTAGTAGTGTTAATAATAATATATATGTATATATGATTAACCAAAGAGTTGAATTTATTACTATTATTATTATTATTATTAATTGCTAAGCTACAACCGTAGTTGGACAGGCAGAATGTTGTAAGCCCAAGGGCTCCTTCGGGGAAAATAACCCAGTGAGGAAAGGAAATAAGGGAAAAATATTAGAATAGTGACAGAATACTTTATTTCCTTTTCTTAAATTAATTCTCTAGAATAGATTATGGAAACTGGAAGCCAGTCGTTAGATCCACTGGCAACTTGTCAATCAAATTCCCATCAACTGCATTGTCCTCTGGACTCCCTCTTCAATCATGGCCAGAGAGGATTTATTTAGCTCTTAAGCCAGGTGGGGTTGACTCTATATCCAATCCCTTTCTTCCAAAAGCATACATCATGCTTGATTGCATTGTGAAGGGTCTAATATTTCAATATTCTATGGACCCAACAAAAAAAAAGCTATTAGTGTTAGTTCCTTTAATATCTGCAACCTCACTAACCTTGTATGTTAAGGATGGGGGGGGGGGGGGGGGGTTTGGAGTAGCCCATATGTCTACCTGCTGAGTCATCAGCAATCATTGCCTTCACCTCCCTGGTCCTAGGTTGGGTGGAGAGGGGCTTGGCGCTGATCATATGTATCTATGGTTAGTCTCTATGGCATTGGTCTGGCTAGGGCAGTGTCATTGTTCCTTTTTCTCTGCCATTCATGAGTGGCCTTTAAAACCTTTAAACCTTTAACGCAATCCCATGAAAAACTAAATAGGTGAACGGAATCGTACTGAGATAGAGTTGATAATCATTAAATTCAATTGAATAATTTAAGGTGTTTCTATGCAAATACAAACCTTAAAACTGTTTGTATAACTAGAAAAAATATCCTAAAAATTTTCTGTTACACAAGGTTATTGTGGGAGGAGGAACTTAAGCATCTGAAAGATTTTTGTGTGTGATTTAAATCTCTGGAATTTATTACTTTGACAGAGTATGAAAGATATGACGAAACGTTCTATCGTGGCACCCGAACAAAATATGTGGAGGGTTAACTCTTTGGCAGAGTGTGCTATCGTGTCACCCTTACAAAATATATAGATGTTTACCTTTATGTGAGAGAAAGTTCCAATATGACACCCAAAGAAAATATTTGGATGTTTACCTCTCTGAGAGTTTTCCATCTTGATATGCAAACAAAATGTGTGAATGCTACTTAATTTTGAGAGAACGATCCATCATGATAGAAACAAAGAAAATCAATACCTAATCTCTCTAAGATGTGTAACACGCAATAGGGTAATGTATTACTGATAATGAGCGAAAGGAAAAGTTATAAGGAAAAAATCTTTGAAAAGAAAGGTTCTTGAAGCAATCATTTCAATATGTAAAAGTGATCCTTGTGAATATTTTTTAATTTCTATGTAGGAATTAAATTACGTCCTTTTCAAGTTCTGAGGGAGAAAATGGGTGGAAATCAATTAATAGCAAGTACCATTTTATATTCCATGAATGCATATCGTGTACAAATAGGAATATGTAGTACATGACAGACATCGGGTGAAAAAAAATAGAATTATAAAAAAAGAGAAATAAAGGATTTGCATTTGAAGAAAGGGGAAAGTTTGAGATTAAAATGTCATTGACATATGTTCTCTATGGTGCTCTTAAAAAAACTGGGAAGAGATAGGGGGTTCTGCTTTTAACCCACCGAGAGAGAGAGAGAGAGAGAGAGAGAGAGAGAGAGAGAGAGAGAGAGAGAGAGAGAGAGAGAGAGAGAGAGAGAGAGAGAGAGAGAGCCCTCTGGTAATCATTTATCGGGAGTGAAAAAACGAGAACTGACTGTCACAAAGGTATAGGTAAAAAAAGTAATGACCAGCAATTAGTAGAAAAGAAAATTCTCTTGGGCACAGAATCCCTTTAACTGTATTTGTTTTTGTTTTTATGCAAGTTTGAGTAAATAATTTTACGATAATGTGCAAAGGAGTTCGTCGAAGAGCTCTATCTAAAGCAATTGCCTCCAAATTTAGTTTGGCGACAAAACGCAAAAGCTCAGTTTGAGAGTTTGACCTTTAAACACCTCCAGAATAAAAGCCATTATCGTTTGTCTGGCTGATTAGTTTTCTTATGCAGGAACTTAATAACTGAGACTGTAAAGATCTCTGTGCAATCAGACCATGAGTAAAATGGCTAATTATTTTCACCAGAAATGGCATTTCATAATCGACACTTTTCTTTCGGTGCTGTCTGTTTACCGAGGAACCTCTTAGAAGCAATTATCTTTTTCTTATGTATTTTTATATCTCTCCCATCTCTTTTTCATCTTAGGACTTTCCATGAGGCACAGGAAGCCTCTCGGTTAATTATAAGTTATTCGTTAGAAACAAAGTTATATTTACCCTCGAGGCTTCGTCATCAAGACTAGAAATTCCTGACATTATCTCAGACGCAGTGCACAGACAACCCGTAATTTTAATGAACTAATGTACGTGACCCGTCAAAAATGACGGCTAAATATTTAGATGAATATGCGCACACGCACTGATTCAACTTTTCTCACCTCCTCCCCTTTCTTAACTATAACCACACTCACCAGGGTATGATTACTTCCTCTCCCTGCCTCCCAAGGGACGGAGAGAGTCCGAGTAGTTATATGTCTGGCTATGCCACTGAGCGTGACTGGCAATATATGGCAATATATATATATATATATATATATATATATATATATATATATATGAGTATATATATATAGATATGTATATATATACACACACACATTTATATATATATATATATATATATATACATACATACATATGAGGTCCTTTAAATATACTTCAAGTACATTGGTTAAAGGATTTGGGATCGTTACATCCAAATTGTCATCTTCCAAGATATCATGAATGGTATCAGGTCCTGTGAAGAAATTATTTTATCAACCTCTTATATGACAATGACCTGGTAGTACAATCTGCAGGATTTATCATACCTGCACAAAATTTGAAAGTCACAGGGACTGTTTCACATAGATTCTCTATTCTTTGCAACCTATTCATACCAAAAATACCTAGTTTTTTCAATTTATCAAACCTATTTGTTCGAGAATTTAACCAATTCAGTGCAACTGCACTATCTGAGAAAACTACCAATTTTGTAATGTTTATGGGGGTGACACACTCTGAACCACTAAGTTCCTTATAAATGTCAACAATAGTTTCTGTACCAAGCAAGAGAGATTGAAATTCAAGAGAAGGGAAAGACTTTAGTTCTAACTGGCGTCCAATTATTCTATTTTTTGACAGAAGGAAACTTACCTCCTTTGTTCGCAAGTTTTTGATAAAGAGCACAACTCCATATATATGCTTTCTAGAATCACAAAAAGCAATAATTTGAAAAGGATCATTCCTGCGACCAACAAATCTCTTTACTGCAATTTCAGGAACACCATTTACTTGCTTGCAAATATTAGTCCACTCTCGTAGCTCCTCATCAGAGTCTATCGTCCCATCCAACTTCTTTCCTGCATTGTAGCGAGTGCATAAATAATCTAGCCCTGTTTAATCAAGGACCATAAAATGAGAACACATCAAAATTGGCTGCAATAGAACTTAAAATTTGTCTTTTGGTCGTTGCATCCTTATCAAGTACCAACTTGCTTGCCGAAAGAGTATCAATGTTTCTGTCCCAAAAGCAAACCAAGCAATTTTACTTTTGTAGGAGTCCTTTCCTTATCTTCATCTACATGTTGCTGCAGAGAGTCATCATTGGTTACGAATTGCTGTAGTTCAAATTGATAGGGAGAAAATATACTGTTAAGTTTCTTATAAGCCCATTTCAACCTGTCGATATCATTGGTCGTGTAAGCCAAGTTATCCATGTAAGCTTAGTTATATAACTCTGTCTTCAATTCCTTTACATCAATATTGTCACCTTGGACATCCAACCTCAAAATTTTATAAAGTGCTAACATTAATAAAGTTGGACTACATGGCAAACCAAATGGAAGTCTGCAATGTTTATAAACAATTAAGGAATAGTCCTTTTTAGATACGTTTCTATAGCAATAAAATAGTAACCTACTTTGATCTGAAGGCACCAACTTAATCATCAGAAATGCCTTTTTTATATCAAAACATATCAATTTTTCATTAAATCTTAGTCGTAAAATAGAAGTTGAAATTTTCTTATTCAAACAAAGACCAGCAAAAATTGCTTGATTATGAGATAGAGTTATAGGTTTATCTTTGTCAGATTCACACAAATTGGACAAAAATACATTACGGCATTTTGTTGACTCTCGGTCCATCTTGAACACTGGCATGTGCGGCAGGAAGCTATGTTTGGGGTTTTCTTCCAAGAATTTCTCCAAGTTAGATACTCTCTCTATAATGCCTAGCTGTTCCTGTTCTTTAAAAACCTCATCAATCATTTGAAAAGCATTATTCTTTTTGCTAAATTTCTTAAAATTTGATTTTGATATTGCTTTTGACAAACTTTGATTCTTACCAAGCAAATGAGCTACTTTCCCATTCCAAAACAGAGGCATAACTAACCTTCCATCACGATCTCTACCTGTATTTTCTAAAGCAAATTCTACTACTTTTCTGTTTTCCTCAGTGAAGTCTACGTCATATACGTTAGAATTACTGTACGCAACAATTTCTGCCTTCGAGGAAAGAATTTCTTCTGCTGCTCTCTCAAGTTCAGCTTCAACAATCTGCCCTTTATTTAAAACAGAAATATTAACACAAGCAGGAAACTTAAATTCCTCTACCGAATCTAAGAATAATCCATCCATATCCAAATTACTATCAACTTCAAGGGGACCCTCACCCTTCAAACAAACTTCAGAAGAATGCTTTATCCGGTCTGGTAATAGAGCTAGATTTTGCTTATACCTTTCAATGTCACCTACAAGCATCACTCCTAAGGGTGAAACCAAGTAAACAGAGGGAATCACTTCAGAACTACCTCCAAACAGCACATCCTTCTGTGGTACTAAATGAGAGTTATCATTTCCCAAAAGCAATTTTATATCTTCAACTTTGTCCCTAGACATATGCAAAGTTTTGTCAACTAATATATAGCTCTTATCTTTAAATACCTGAGCTACTTCCGAGATACCTGGCAAAACTAGTTTCAAATTAATAGACTTCATGGCAATAGCAGTAAAATAATTATCATTCAACTTTACCTTGTATACTACACTGGCTAACGGCTTTGAAGAATTAATACCATTCACCACCAAAGAATAATTCGGATCAACAACTTCAAACTGCATACTCTTAGCCCAGTCTTCCTCAACGAAAGTTACTTGACTTCCTGAATCCTTTATACCTCGATCCCCATTGTCATTCAGTGAAAAGGAAGGGATAGCAGTCACCGGGTTACAAGAGATTCTTAAAACTCCTAAATTAGACCAAGTTAGATTAGAAACAACAGAATTAGAGTTCGATTTCTCTTTATAATTCACCTTTGCCGTCTGGTTAGTCACTTCTTGGTTATCCGAATCATTCTTAAGGTTACTAGCAGTACTTTTTGGGTCTGAAATGCCACTTGTTACAATGTTTACATTTTCGGTTAAATTTAAACCTGCAATCTGAAGTTATATGAGAATCGTAAGTACAGTTTGTACAGAAATTCAATTGCTTTAGTTTTTTAATTTTACTCTGTGGAGTTACATAAACTGAACACTTAAAAATTGGGTGATCAATGTCTCCTTTATTGTCAGCTAAACATAGAGAACATTCTTTAACTTTAGACTTCTCAACATTAACAACAGCAGAAGCTAAACAATTTGAGTTGGGCACAACATTTTTCTCAAGATTACCTTGTTTTACATTAAATTTCTTTGATATGTTTTCATATCTTTCCAAAGCAGTAAAGATATGTTCATCTATTTGCTGCAACGAGGGCTTATTCTAGCCAGTAATATGCATTAACTGATTCTTGAAAAAGTCATTAAACCCATTCCATATGAGATACTGTAAAACTATGCTTTGATCTATGCTTAAGCCTCAAATTGATTACAAATTATTCTCATATTACTGATAAAGTCATACGGATCATTCTGATATGTTAGGTTCAACTCCGATAACTGCTTAATAACCCTGTATTGTTGAGACAAAGTATCTGCAAACGCTTTCTGTAATAATTTCTTAGCTTCTTCATACGAACGGTTGCTACAATCTAATGAGTTTACCAGTTTAAGCGAGTCACCTGAAAGCTGTCTCGTAAGAAGAACAAAATTAACGTGATTACTAAGATCATACTTATTAATAGTTGCTTCGAACTCTCGCAAAAACTTCGAAATATCCTCACCTTCACGATTACCAAATGTCGGTAAAGGTAGTTCAGGTAATTTAAGTTGTGAAATCTCAGAACGCGAACGATGGGAAAAGGTTCCGAGCGAAAGTGACACCGCGGTCTTAAGGAGAGAGAGAGAGAAGGAGAGAGAGAGAAGGAGAGAGAGAGAAGGAGAGAGAGAGAAGGAGAGAGAGAGAGAGAGACTTACTTAACGATCGTCATAAACGAACCAAGTATCCATTTCCTCACTCACCAATTCATCGCCGTTGTCGTCTTCACCTGCGCTATCCCAAATTTCCTTTAAAACCTCGTTATTCACTTTGTCAAGTTTTTCTTTAAGGTCAAACAATACGTTCATATGCTCCTTAGCATCGCTTACAGACATCGAAGAATCAAATTTTTCTATGAAATTACACTTCTTGGTAACTTGTTGCCTAAGGGCTGCACGAAAACTGCGCGAAATGCTCTTCGGCGGCATTTTTCTAAAAACTTAATGAACAAATTTAAAACTTAAAACAATATAGTGAAATATTAAGAGATACGGGACTCTGGAACGTAACCAGCTCAAGGAAATTCATCAAGAAAAAACATACTCAAGGCAATGAACCTCGCAACCAATCCCATCCTCGTCGCCATTTTCGAAAAGCAATTATAAGAGGGCAACGTAACATAAATTAAGGAGAAGCAAAATTATAAGCCATAAAAAAATTAATTTAATTTACAATTGAACTGTAAATTTATGACAATTTACAATCCGAAGAATGACTGGTGAATATGATGATCCTGATCAGTTCAAATCTCGGAAAAACTTAGCGTGGACTTTCTCTCTCTCTCCGCCAGAGAAACTGTATTGGTCCGCACTATTACCCCTCAATTTTCGAAACATCCGAAGGATCTGTAACCCATAGCACGAAACATTATAAATTGGAAACGTCAAGGCTACAACATAACAATGTGTGCATATATGCGAAATCTTAGAAACAAAACGAATGTTTAATATTAATCTATGGAAAATACAAAACCTGGATCAATAAACGATTTGATAATCCTAATGTAAATGTCAAGATCAAATTTAAAACTTAAAAGGAGACCCTTCAGACTTTATTATATATATGAGTTTGGTTGCTAGACAAAAGGTTATAAAACCGTAACTATAGTTGAAAGTTCTTTAAGCAAATGCATCGTACTTAATGCAAATCTTACCTCAACATATAGCCAGTCTTTTAGGTCCATAGAAAAGCAGTGACGAAGTTGGAGGTGATGGTGGTAGTCTTCTATTTGAGCTCATGAGTAGTATTAGATGGTCAGACGATGACGTGATCCATGGGCGGCTAAGTCCAGAGCCACCGATCTCACACTAATGAATGACAGCCATTGTCTCTTGGCTGCCGAAATATTTCTTCAAATTCAGGAGAAGACTTCCTTGTTGTGCTTCTTACGCTGGCCTCTCCATACTGCCTTCTTGAGATCATTCACCGCCGACAATGGTTTTCCCTGCCTTGTGTCAAGCTGCGAACAACCTGGTAAAACTTAAATACATCGCTCAAGAATGGCTTGTTTCCTTCTTTAAAATTGTCCCAAGAGGTAGTTTAAGGTATGCTAAGTAAATGCATTTGCTTTTCAAAATAAAAGAACCAAACCATTCCCGAGCAAACAATTTAAACATCGAAATTTACCACAACCAAACAATTCATGTAATATACAAAAAATAAAATGCACACGGATGTGCGTGTTTCTACATGATTCACTGAATCCACATTGAGAAAACATCATTCACAAGTCCGCATTGAGAAAACGTCATTCTTGCAAGTGTTGACGTCACTCCTGTTTTGTTTAAAATGACATTAAAATAATTATAACTTTGTGTATAACTTTTGATAATCCGGGTCTTCGTTTATTAATAATTGTTCAAGTGGTTGGAATATTATGAAGCAGCTGTCAACCGTAAATTTATTAACCTTCTTGTTTGTTTATGATAACGATTAAATATTAATTAATTAATCATGAATAATATATCTTCTTGCGAGGTCTCGATTCTCTGTTCTGCCATTTTGATTCGGATTTTAGATTTTTGATCATTTGTATTCCAGGAAATTCCGTTGTGAAAATTGTTTTTTTTTTCTCATTCTGAAATACTCAAAATTGTATTTTCTTTTGACATTTCATTACTGGATATCTTCAAAGTATCACACACCCGTGCGAACAGGAGTAGACTGCTACTTTTTTACTTCTTAATTGCATGTCATTGATCGATATTGTTACTGAGGAGCACAATATGCTTTATGAGAGAGAGAGAGAGAGAGAGAGAGAGAGAGAGAGAGAGAGAGAGAGAGAGAGAGAGAGAGAGAGAGGCGGGCGGTATTACCGAGAACAATAGTACATTCTGATACAATCGGGACTGGGAAAAACATCTGTCAACATCATCCAAATCGTATTTGTGTCCTTTGGAATCAGTCTTATCCAGATATAATTCCTATTCAATTATTCTGCGTTGTTCCAGAAACGATACCCAGATATAATGATTGTTATAATTGCGTCATTTTGTGATTCCCCTAAATGTTAGGAAAACGAAATGTCAGAAGTACATGTAAGAGAGAATAAACAATATTTCCGTTTTTTAGACAAAAATCGATTTAAACAAATTAATAATATCGTAACTTTAGCAGAAAGGGTTTATATATATATATATATATATATATATATATATATATATATATATATATATATATATATATATATATACACACACACACACACACACATATATATATATATATATATATATATATATATATATATATATATATGTGTGTGTGTGTGTGTGTGTGTGTATATATATATATGTATATTATATCTTTCATATAAGTTGGCCAGGTAACTCCTCAGGCCTTGTTTAAGAGCTTAAGTTCCTACTTCCATTATGGACTGTTGCACAGTTAGTTGAGCCTTGCCTTTCATTTAGGATTTCCAGGTTCGATCCCGATGCTTCTTCTTTACAGCACACTTCCCAAGTCCCTCTCTCGGGAGAATTTGATACTGAAATAAGAATCCACCTGACCTAGAGCATAGTAAGTCACAAGTTAACCCCATTTCTATCCGATACACTAACACGCACACACACATACATGCGTAACCGAATGGCACTCTAGGTCAAGTGTACATTCTAGGTCAAGGAGGAAAGGGGTTTTCCAAAAGAAAGCCAATTGTACATTTTCCTTAAGATAATCATGGAAATTTATTTTCTATTTTTAACCTCAAATTTACTATATTCATAACTGTTCTCGATTTAATAACCAATCTTAGTTTAAGAAGTCTTCTTCCTGGTAGCTTCGGCTCTTGAAATTTTGCACCTATTCATTTTTTATTCACGCAAGATTACCCGTCTTTTTAAAGCTTTTCTATTCGTTAAACTTCTTTTACACTTATTATTATTATTATTATTATTATTATTATTATTATTATTATTATTATTATTAGCTGAACTCTAACCATAGTTGGAAAAGCAGGATGCTATAAGCCCAAGGGCTCCAACATGAAAGAATAGCACAGTGAGGAAAGGAAATAAATAAACTACAAGAGAAGTATTGAACCATTAAGATATCACATTTTAAAAACATTAACGAAATTGAAATAGATCTGTCATAAGTAAACTATAAATATAGCCTCATTTCAGCCTATTCAACATAAAAGCATTTGCTGCAAGTTTGAACTTTTGAACTTTCCGAAAAATCTCTCTTCTATTCATAGTTATGAACTTCTGAAATAAAATGTATAAATACACGTGTATGGTTGTTTGTAAGTATTCTATATTTAGCTTCAGTCCTAGGCTCCCTACTATCCCTTGTCTCTGGCCATTTACTATTCCTGGATTCCTTTTACAATCGAATTCAGGGGTCTTTTCAAAACATGATTATTTTCCTTTCTGAATTTGGTATTTGTTTCGATGTCGTAAAAAAGAAAATAAAAAAAAAAGATGAAAACAATACTAAGAAATATGATTGAAGATCCTGCGTGTGAATTTCGAAAAATAAACCGGTTTTCACAATATAGTTCATAGCCAAATGTTTGATAAAGGTATTCCAATTTGTAATATAGTATTCTTTCAGACATTTTGTGTAAAGTTCAGTGCAATGAGTGCTAGTACTAAGAAATCTCCTCCATCTATTATCAAATCAATTTTGTTGATATTATTCCAAGCACATTCAAAAGGGTATTACAAATACAGCTCTTCAGTATATCTCTAAGTAAGAAAAGAGAATAAGATAAGAAGAATGTGAAAAAAAGATTAAATGAAGTAAGGCAGTGATGATGAATTTCTCGGAACCGGATTGTCTAGTGATTTCATTTGACCAAATATTTCGTTCTGGATAAAGGTGAAGATTAAAAGATTATGGGACCTTTTTGTTTAACAGATCTTGTGAATTCTAACTAGAAATTGTTTTTCCTTATTTCTATTTATGTAATATTTGCTATGTTGAAAAGTGTTGGTTTGTTCGCCTCTAGTCTTTGCAACTGGGATATTTAATTAGCTGCTAATCCACAGAGCTTTGATAGACAAAATTGTTTGGTTTTGGACGGTTAGATTTAGGACATTGAATTTCGAGAACTGAAATGCAAAAATGATATTACCAGTGTACGTGACCCATAAAAAACCACGGCTAAATATTTAGATTCATATGTACACACACGCACCCCCTTTCACCAGCGTAACATATATATATATTTTTGGGCTCGAGCCATGTCGTCCTGATGGAAGTTCCTATAGGGTAGCTTCCTAGGGTATATTACAACTACGGCGATATTCCCAGAGAATTTACCTTAAGGTACCCAGAATTCTAACTCCTGGAGCGAATATCCCTAATGATAGGGATATTACGACATATCAGAGGACGTATTCTTGACACGCCACATGGCAATCTGCACCCCAAACAGAGATAACACATTGAAGGGGTCAATTGGCAAGAAAACGAAAACGAGAAAGAAAAAGGGGGAGCCGCTCCCAAGGCTCAATCTTCTCCCATTTCGTAAGCGTGCCTGGCGCCAATCCTGGCGCCATCTCCATTCCTTTTTGCGTAGCTTAACAACTTGGTGTTTTTTCCTGTGTTTCTTGCAAATCTTGGATTTATTCATCATTTCATGGCTTCTCCAACTTCGTCTGCCTCTGATAAGTTGAGTACCATTTCTTTTATGTATAAATGTAGGCTCTTGGTAAATTTTAAAGTGATTAATAGTATTAATCTTTGTTACAAGAGCCGTTGCCTACCGGAGGCGTCATGGACGCTGTCGCTCGCTAGGTATGAGTTTTAGTTAGCCAGAGCGACATTCCCGGTTGTTTTGCTTTAATAAATTTTAGCTATTTAGCGTTACATAGGATTTCCTTTCTCGTGCTTTTAGTACTATTATTTTGGCGAAGTATTCGCCAACTCTGGCCTACGCTAGGCCATGTAGCCTAGTCGTTTGGTCCTAGTACTTTCCTGCATGATTTTGGATTTCCGAGTGTTTTAATTTTATTGAAGCTTTAGGCTGTTTTTTATACATTTAAGATTATGTTGAATATTTCCAAGATAGATACGAGTGAGTTTCGGTGATTTAGGTAATCGATTCTCTTGGTGCCTAGGCTAAGTTGCTTATGGAGCCTTAGTATACTTTCTCATACTCCCCGGTTGCTTTCTTTTCTTCGGAGAAGGTATGCAATCCCTTTCCCTCAGTTTAAGCCTTGGGCTTAACCCTAGTGGTTTATCTGAATTAACTTTCGATACAACTATACTGGGGTGTTACTGTACCTCCCTGTTCCAGTAAGTCTGGCTTCAGAGAGGACAGAACATCAGAGTTTTTTAGTCTGAGTCTGTGTTTGTCTGGCTTGGGGTAGAGTCTCCCTCGCTGGCCTGACACAGACATAGGAGGCTTAGCCTCCTTAGGTCACTGCCGAAGGTTTCTGTACGAGATGATTCTTCTTTTGTGATCTAGCAGACTAGTCCTTGTTGCTGTTCTTGGTGGGAGGATAAGATCCTTCCCTGGAGTAGCAACACCTTCCTTGCTTTGGTTCAGTGGGGGCTGGCAATTATTGCTGGCCTCCCTCCTTGGATCTCCCTTAGGCTAGATGAGTTTTCTTGGCTGCGGGTGATTCTTCACTAAAGCAAGGTTGGTAGGACCCTCTTTTGTCCCTTCCCCCTCTATCTCCGTAATGGCCTAGCCATTACAGTACTGTACGTCATTCTACATCTGGACCTAGGATAGGTTAGGATGTGGAATTGACTCAGTCCCTTGCCGGCCGGCAGAGTCTGCCGGCCGGCAAGGGTCTTCTGCTTTGAGTGCTGCCCGGACCTCCCTTGGTCCCTCATCCATGTCTGCCTGTAGAGCCAGACGGCATTGGTTCAAGAAGCCTGAATTAGATTCTCCCCTTCCTTATATGCACCTCTTTCGGATTGCCGGGCTTGGAGGTAGTTTACGCTCTTATCCCGGCATCCATTCTGTTTTCTTCTAGTGCTGTACCCGACCCGGCTGCCGGCCTATGAGGTCGGCAGCCGGGGCAGTCGTAGTCCTCTGGTTCTTTTGCTGCTGGCCGGCATCGGTTGTTTACCTTGCCGGCCGGCTATTGTCAAGCCCTTGTCTGCCGGTCGCTATGAGCAGTGGCTGGCAGCCGGGTACTACCTTATGTAGTTGCCGGCCGGCAGTCATTGCCGGCCGACATTGGCTGTTGCCGGCCGGCACATGCATTTGAACCAGCGTTCTGCCGCCTTATAGCTGTTAAGTAGTATACTTTAAAGCTAGTTATGGTGACTTGCCGGCCGGCACATTACCTTCTATACTGTACCAGTATTCTTCAGTATAACCATATACTGTAGAAGAAAACTATAGTATAAGTTTTGGTACAGCACTGTGTGTTCTAACACTTTGTGTTGTCTTGCACAGCCCTTTGGTGTTGCCTTACAGATAAGAAAGTGAGTTCTTTCTTGTCTATTATCTGGTATTTTAAAATCATACCTGAGGTGTGAGCTACACCTGTTTCCTCTGGAAACTTTTCATTGGTTACTCTAGGACAGATTAACCATACGATTTTATTATCTGGAAGGCTGCAACAATTGGTTGTGAAGGAAACACAAGTGTGTGTCTTTCCTTTCTGATTTGTTATGCTAAACTGTGCATATCCAGTGATACGTAGTTCACTTGATACTCATGGAAATTTCTTCTCTTTACAGGAGGACCATCCGAAGTGCGGAAGTGTTTTCTGCAACGTCCGCAGTAAGAACCTCTGCGGACATGAGTTTTGTAGGAGGCACGCAGCATGCGCTGTCTCCAAGGGTGATCTCCAGTATTGGGACCCTCAGGTATGTACCCGTGTGCACTAACCTGATTACTGAGGCCTTTGATTCCCCTAGGACGGCGGAATCAAGGGATATAGCAAGGGAGAAGCTTCGTACCTGGGTAAGGGGCTTCCAGAAGAACACCTCTGGACCTTATCTTCCAAGTGAGAAGATGAGGGCTTACCTTTTCCCTAGGGCATCAGCTGATGCAGTGATTCCCCCGCCTTAAGAGGAGATCCCCCAAGTTCAGATCCAGGTGGATGCTGAAGTCGCGGTCGCCTTGCAAGACATCCAGTTGGACGACAGGATGTCTGACGTGTCCGAGCGTCTGGAGGAAGACCTCCTGGCAGGAGCCCAGGATGAAGTTCAAGCCCCAGACATTGTAGAGGAAGAGGTCGACGAGGTGTCGGCTACTCCGGTTCAGATTCCTGAGCCTATTCCCTCAACATCGTCCGCTCTCCCAGTAGAGCTGGGACAGGCCCTCTCCTCCATTGTTGGAATGATCCAACAAATGCAGAAGGAGAATCAGGAGAAGGCGGCTGCAATGGAACTGCAGATGCAGAGGCTTGCAGCATCACATGGGCCCAGAAAAGGCTCAATGTGAAAGACCTTCCCTTGTGCTCAGATGCTAACCCGTGGAGGTATGCTGAGCACATGCCGATGACGACTGGAAAGATCGTCATCTCGGATAAGTTGGGTTCAGTTCCCCTAGAGGAGGTGGAATTCTGGCCCAGCAAGGGGTCATATCCGGACTGTTATGTCCGGTTGAGGAAGGAACCAGCTTCAAAGGAGGAGACAGAGCCGAAGGAGGTCATAGTGATGGACCATGCTAAGGCTCAAGCTTTGCTTTCATCCTCGATGAAAGAGAGGGGCTTCACGAACTCAAAGGTAGCTGCATTGAGTAAGAAGCTCCCTTCTTTGTGTCCTCTCCTGCTAGAGCCTTCCCCTTTTTACAGAAAGGGTTTGCAGCTGTACTAAAAGCAGTCGAGGCCGGCAAAGCCTTGCCCCTCCCTGGAGGAGAGTAAACCCTTGTCGCTGGCCCTGCCTATGGACCACAAAGACTGGAAGGACGTCCCATCTTACCTTCTCAGTCGGGAAGTTGGAGGCTGATATTGCCGGACGTCAGTTCGGCGAGGACCTCCCTAAGCTGTCTGACTTTCTTTTGCGGAGAGAGCTCGAGACAAAAGAAAGACTGGCTGCCTCAATGTCTCTTCAGACTACTCTCGAGACGATGGCAAGTGACCCAAGGTCCATGAAATGTTCATGGTAGTGGCCAAGACTCATCTGGCCACAGTGACGAAGGATCTTTATAGCTTCGTCAGGGCGAGGAGAGCTTTGTAGGGAGTTCGTGTTCACCTCGGCTATGGTGAGGCACGAGCCAAGGAAGCTAATCTCCTCCAACATTTGGGGCAAAGACCTTTTCCCTAGCGAACTGGTCAAAGAAGTTGTTGATAAGGCCGCCACGGAGAATAGAAACCTTCTCCAGAAGTGGGGCCTGGCTATCAAAAGAAAGTCTTCCCCGGATGAGGGTCCTCAACCAAAGAGGAAGACTATGAGGACTAGGCTACCATCTTGGCCAGCCAAGCCACTTAGACAGCAACAGCAACTCCAATTGCCATTGCCTTCAGTGCCCCAGATGGTGGCACAAACCCCGACCACATTCCAGTGGGTACCCCAGGCCGTGTCGACACAGTCCACGGCATTCAACCCAACGTTCGAAGGGCAGTCAACTTCCTTTCGAGCAAAGCCTAGAGGAGCAGCCAGAGGCTCGTCTAGGCGCCCCTCAAGGGGAAAGGGATTCAGGGGTGGTCGCGGTCAGGGAGGCAAGACCTCAGGACGGCAGTCCAAGTGAGATGATGCCGGTAGGAGGGAGACTTCAGAATTTTCGGGATCGGTGGACCTTCGATCCCTGGGCCCACAGCCTACTCAAGAACGGACAAGGCTGGAGCTGGTACAGCACTCCACCCCCGTGCCCTCGTTTTTTCCAACACTCCACCCCCGTTCTGGAGGAGTACATCCAAGAACTGTTGGAGAAAAAAGTGATCCGAAGGGTGAAGTCCATCAAATTCCAAGGGAGGCTGTTTTGTGTTCCCAAGAAAGACTCGGAAAAACTCATGAGTCATTCTGGACTTGTCGCCACTCAACAAGTTCATAGTGAACTGCAAGTTCAAGATGCTAACACTGCAACACATAAGGACCTTACTGCCTAAGAGGGCATATACCGTCTCCATAGACTTGTCAGACGCCTATTGGCACGTTCCAATGAACCGTCGACTCTCCCCCTACCTAGGGTTCAAGCTACAACGAAGACTATACGCCTTCAGAGCCATGCCATTCGGGCTAAATATAGCCCCAAGGATCTTCACGAAGCTTGCGAGCGTAGCTCTCAAACAATTACGCCTAAAGGGAATTCAGGTAGTAGCCTACCTGGACGACTGGCTGGTGTGGGCAGCATCCAAGACAGAATGCTTGCAAGCTTCCAGTCAAGTGATCCAGTTCCTAGAGTATCTAGGCTTCAAGATCAACAGAAAAAAGTCTCGACTTTCTCCATCTCAAAAGTTCCAGTGGCTGGGAATCCACTGGGACCTAATGTCACACACCGTTTCTCCATCCCAGCGAAGAAAAGGAAGGAGATAGCGGGTTCTGTCAAGAGACTTCTAGTTTCCGAAAGGATATCAAGACGCGAACAGGAGAGATTACTGGGTTCTCTCCAGTTTGCTTCGGTGACAAACCCGGTGCTAAGAGCACAGCTAAAGGATGCAACCGGAGTTTGGAGAAGTTATGCATCAATCGCGCGAAGAGATCTGAGAAGACCAGTTCCGCTTCGGCTACGTACTCTTCTCAGGCCTTGGTCCCAAGCCAGACATCTAAAGAAGTCGGTTCTTCTTCAGGCCACCTCCCCGTCGGTGACAATTCACTCAGACGCCTCGAAGGAGGGATGGGGAGGTCACTCTCATCGGAAAGAAGTCCAGGGGACTTGGTCCAAGCTATTCAAGACCTTTCACATAAACTTTCTAGAAGCTATGGCAGTGCTCCTTACCTTGAAGAAAGTCTCCCCGCGTCACTCGATCCACATAAGGTTGGTGATGGACAGCGAGGTAGTTGTGAGATGCTTGAATCGACAAGGATCAAGGTCACCACCTCTCAACCAGGTGATGTTGGCCATCTTCCGATTGGCGGAAAAGAAGAAGTGGTACCTGTCGGCAGTTCACCTTCAAGGAGTCCGCAATGTGACACCGGACGCTCTATCCAGGTTCACACCGATGGAGTCGGAATGGTCCTTAGACGCAGGATCATTTTCCTTCATCTCGAGTCAAGACCCAGAACTGCAGATAGACCTCTTTGCGACGAAAGACAACAAGAAGTTGCCCCTGTACGTGTCCCCGTACGAGGACCCCTTAGCGGAAGCAGTGGACGCGATGTCCCTCGACTGGAACAGATGGTCCAGGATTTATCTGTTCCCTCCTCACAACCTTCTGTTGAGGGTCCTCAACAAACTGAGATCTTTCAAGGGGGTAGCGCAATAGTGGCTCACAAGTGGCCGAACAGCGTGTGGTTCCCACTGGCATTGGAACTACGGTTGAAGTTTCTACCGCTACCAGATCCAGTGCTGACCCAGCGAGTCAGAAGTCGACTGTCTGCGCTTCATTACAGAAAACCCGGACCCTGCAGCTCATGATTTTCTCTCCCTAGCTGTGAGAAAGCGTTTCAGGATATCGAAAGCCAGCATAGACTTCCTAGAGGAATATAAGTGCAAATCTACTAGAAGGCAATATGAGTCATCTTGGAAAAAATGGGTGGCCTTTGTCAAGGCGAAGAATCCGCAGGAGATCTCGACAGACTTCTGCTTATCTTTCTTCATCCACCTCCATGGTCAAGGGTTGGCAGCTAACACGATTTCGGCGTGTAAGTCTGCTTTGACAAGACCCATTCTATATGCCTTCCAGATCGACCTCGCTAACGAGATCTTTAATAAAGTTCCGAAAGCCTGCGCTAGGCTCAGACCTTCACCACCTCCAAAGCCCATTTCATGGTCTTTAGACAAAGTTTTTCATTTCGCTTCTCTGTTGAGCAATGAGGAGTGTGCGTTAAAGGATTTGACACAAAAAGTTATTTTCCTATTTGCACTCGCGTCCGGGGCCAGGGTTAGTGAGATTGTAGCCCTCTCGAGAGAGGGAGGTCGTGTTCAGTTCCTGGATGGGGGAGAACTGAACCTGTTTCCGGATCCTACGTTTCTCGCCAAGAATGAGTTACCCACCAACAGGTGGGGTCCCTGGAGAATCTGCCCTCTGAAAGAAGATGCATCTCTATGTCCAGTAGAATGCCTAAAGGTTTATCTTCGTAGAACTTCAGACTTCAAGGGTGGTCAACTATTCAGGGGAGAAACATCAGGCTCAAATTTATCTCTGAATCAACTCAGAGCGAAAATCACATATTTTATTCGCAGAGCGGATCCTGACAGTACACCCGCAGATCACGATCCGAGGAAAGTTGCCTCATCCTTAAATTTCTTTAATTGTATGGATTTTGAACATCTCCGTTCATACACTGGCTGGAAGTCTTCCAGAGTGTTTTTTCGCCACTATGCGAAGCAAGTAGAGGAACTAAAGAGATCTGTGGTAGCAGCGGGTCGCGTCGTTAACCCTACTGTTTAACTCTGCGAGGAACAGTGGTTTTAATTGGGACGATTAATTCCAGGGTGAGTGTGTAGTCACATACTGTACTACAAACTAAGTGAGGGCACTGAGTTGCCCACGTAGACTGTTCCATTTCCAAAGGTGAACCTAGCATAAGTGCAGACATGTGTGGCTAGCGTTTCTAACGCTAATGTGATTGATTTGTAATACAGACTTTTATGACTTTGATACCTCGGTATCTTAAAAGTGGCAATAATGTTTTTTCTTTCAGATAAACAAGTTCTGTTTACTATCATACTTATGCTTAAAGTTTTGGTTATCCTCTTCTTATATATATATATATATATATATATATATATATATATATAATTGTTGTTAACTTGTCTATTTATTGTCTATCAATAAACTTGTTCTTGAGAACCTTGCGTCTCCTTCACCTGTGTCAATTTATAGGTATAATTGAGCATTCATTCTATGTACTTTATCTGGGATAATTCTAATAGATTGTTCCTTTATGCAAGCTAGATTGCATTGGTTTATGCTTTCCCTTAACGGGAGGACTCCATCCCATAAGGGGACGGTGGCGGATTTACAAGTTTCCTCCTATGCGGATATAAACCTTTGTCCAATACAAGTATTGTGCGGAGAACTGGTCGATATTTCATATTGACGCAGTGGTTCTTTACAAACTATGCTTTACTTAATATAGGGTGAGACCACTATATTGGCTTGCCTGGTATTCATACATAGGTATATGTACTCTTCGAGACTTTTCCAGAGTCTAGTAGGACTCTTCCCTGTAGGGGGCAGGAAGCTCTAACATGGTTTATGGTTAGTTGAAAAGATGTATAACGGTAACATCTTAGGTCTCTAGGTCTAGTCGACCGGGAGAAATTACCTCCGGGGAGTATGGCACGTTCTGAGAATCCACAGATACAGTAATGCTCTGGTATACTTCCATCAGGACGACATGGCTTGAGCCCAAAAAACGGATTTTGAGCGAAGCGAAAAATCTATTTTTGGGTGAGATGGCCATGTCGTCCTGATGGACCCGCCCTTCCCTTTCTATGAAAGGGCTGTAGGACCCCTCCCTACATACAGTATCTGTAGCACCTCGTGTATCGCTACAAGGAATACAGATGGCGCCAGGATTGGCGCCAGGCACGCTTATGAAACGGGAGAAGAGGGAGCCTTGGGAGCGGCTCCCCCTTTTTCTTTCTCGTTCTCGTTTTCTTGCCAATTGACCCCTTCGATGTGTTATCTCTGTTTGGGGTGCAGATTGCCATGTGGCGTGTCAAGAATACGTCCTCTGATATGTCGCGATATCCCTCTCATTAGGGATATTCGCTCCAGGAGTCAGAATTCTGGGTACCTTAAGGTAAATTCTCTGGGAATATCGCCGTAGTTGTAATATACCCTAGGAAGCTACCCTATAGGAACTTCCATCAGGACGACATGGCCATGTCACCCAAAAATATATTTTTCGCTTCGCTCAAAATCCGTTATATATATATATATATATATATATATATATATATATATATATATATACATAACGGATTTTGAGCGAAGCGAAAAATCTATTTTTGGGTAAGATAGCCATGTCGTCCTGATGGAAGTTCCTTAAAGGCAGCTTCCTAGGGTATATTACAACTACGGCGATATTCCCAGAGAATTTACCTTCAGGTACCCAGAATTCTAACTCCTGGAGCGAGTATCCCTAAAAAAGACCTTAGGGATATCGTAAATATCAGTGGACGTATTCTTAACACGCCTCATAGCAATCTATACCCCGAATAGAGTTAACACTTCGTAGGGGTCAAATGGCAAGAAAACGAAAACGATAAGAAAGGGGGGAGCCGTTCGTAAGGCATCTCTCCTCCCCGTTTCGAAAGCGTGCCCTGCGCCGCTCACGGCGCCATCTGTATTCCTTGTAGCGATACACGAGGTGCTACAGATACTGTATGTAGGGAGGGGTCCTACAATCCTTTTCACTCTTTTTTTTTTTTTTTTTTTTTTTTTTTTTTTTTTTTTTTTTTTTGAAAAGGAACAGGGCGGGTCCATCAGGACGACATGGCTATCTTACCCAAAAATAGATTTTTCGCTTCTCTCAAAATCCGTTTTTTGGGCTCAAGCCATGTCGTCCTGATGGAAGTATATCAGAGCATTACTGTATCTGTGGATTCTCAATACGTGCCGTACTCCTCAAGAATGTTTCTTAGTCAACTCGACTGACAGACCTAAGATGTTACCGTTATACATCTTTTCACTAATCATAAGCCATGAAAGCGCTTCCTGCCCCCTACAGGGAGGAGTCCTACTAGACTCTAGAAAACGAACGAAGAGTACACATACCTATGTATGAATCACTCGCCAGCCAGTAAAATATAGTGGTCTCACTTTATATGAAGTAAAGCGAAGTCTTACGGGACTACAGTATCCAAAGGAAAAGTCCCGACCAGCACCCTGGTCGAAGTAAAATTAGACAAAAGGTTATATCTGCGTAGGATTAAACTTGCTGCCACCACCGTCCTCAGAAAGGGGTGGAGTCCTTTATGCTAAGGAAAGTATAAACCAGTGCAACAAGGCTTTGCATTAAGGAATAGGCTATTATAGATATCCCCGATTAATATACATAGGCTAAATGCTCAAAAAATAATATGAAATCAATATAGGTGAAGGAGACGCAAGGTTCCCGAGAACAAGTTTATTGAGTAACAATAAATAGACATGGTCACCATAAATATGTACATATGCTAGGTGGATGACCAACAATTTACACAAGTACTGTAGTGCATGGATGAATGGTTATCTGAAAGAAAACATATATGTCACTTGCACATACCCCGGTATCAAACTTAACGTCCATGTTACTACTTTGCTGACAATAGCGTTAGCAAACGCTTGGCACACCTGTCTGTACTTGTGCTACCATCACCATAACGTTGGAACAGTCACTGTGGGCTCTCAGAGCCTTCACTACCAGTTATATCAACGCATATAACTAACCACTCACCCAAGAATCAAAGTCCCAAATGATTCCGCTGTTCCTCGCAGAGTTAAACAGCAGGGTTAACGACGCAACCAACTGCTACCACAGACCTCTTTAGCTGCTCCACTTGCTTAGCATAGTGGCGAAAGAATACCCTGGAAGACTTCCAGCCAGTGTATGAACGAAGGTGTTCAAAATCCATAAAGTTAAAGAAGTTTAAGGATGAAGCAACTTTCCTCGGATCATGACCTGCGGGTGAACTGTCAGGATCCGCTCTGCGAATAAAATATGTAATTTTCGCCCTAAGCTGATTTAAAGATAAATTCGAGCCCGATGTTTCTCCTCTGAATAGTTGGCCCCCATGGAAGTCTGAAGTTCTACGAAGATAGACCTTTAGGCATTCTACGGGACATAGAGATGCATCTTCTTTCAGAGGGCAGATTCTCCAGGGACCCCACCTGTTGGTGGGCAACTCGTTCTTAGCGAGAAACGTAGGGTCCGGAAACAGGTTCAGTTCTCCCCCATCCAGGAACTAAACTCGGCCCTCCTCTCTCGAGAGGGCCACAATCTCACTAACTCTGGCCCCAGAAGCAAGGGCAAAAAGGAAGATCACTTTTTGAGTCAGGTCCTTCAATGCACATCCCTCATTATCCAGTAATGAGGCAAAATGAAGGACTTTGTCTAACGACCACGAAATAGGCTTTGGAGAAGCTGATGGTCTAAGCCTAGCACAGGCCTTCGGGATCTTATTAAACATCTCGTTAGCGAGGTCTACCTGGAAGGCATATAGAATGGGTCTTGTTAGAGCTGACTTACATGTAGAAATTGTGTTAGCCGCCAGCCCCTGTCCGTGGAGGTGAATGAAGAAGGATAGGCAGAACTCCGTAGAGATCTCGTGCGGGTTCTTATCTTTGACAAAGGCTACCCATTTCTTCCATGCAGATTCGTACTGCCTCCTAGTAGACTTACACTTGTATTCTTCCAGGAAGTCGATGCTATCTTTCGAGATTCCGAACCGCTTCTTCACCGCTAGGGAGAGAAAATCATGAGCTGCAGGGTTCGGGTTTTCTGTAATGAAGCGTAGACAGTCGACTTCTGGACTTGCTGGGACAGAACTGGGTCCGGGAGTGGTAGAAACTTCAGTCGTAGTTCCAGAGCTAGAGGGAACCATACACTGTTCGGCCACTTGTGGGCCACTATTGCTGCTACTCCCTTGAAGGATCTCAGTTTGTTGAGGACTCTCAACATCAGGTTGTGAGGGGGAAACAGGTAGATCCTGGACCATCTGTTCCAATCGAGGGACATCGCATCTACTGCTTCTGCCAAGGGGTCCACGTATGGGGACACATATTTCGGCAGCTTCTTGTTGTCCTTCGTCGCGAAAAGGTCTATCTGCAGTTCTGGGACTTGTCTCAAGATGAAGGAGAATGATCCTGCGTCTAGGGACCATTCTGACTCTATCGGTGTAACCCTGGATAGAGCGTCCGCGGTCACATTCCGGACTCCTTGAAGGTGAACTGCTGACAGGTGCCACTTCTTCTTCTCCGCCAGTCGAAATATGGCTAACATTACCTGGTTGAGAGGTGGGGATCTCGATCCCCGCCGATTCAGACATTTCACTACCACCTCGCTGTCCAGTACCAACCTTACATGGATCGAGTGACGTGGGGATACTTTCTTCAGGGTAAGAAGCACTGCCATAGCTTCTAGAAAGTTTATGTGAAAGGTCCCAAATAGCTTGGACCAGGTCCCTTGCACTTTTTTCCGATGGGAGTGACCCCCCCACCCTACCTTTGAGGCGTCTGTGTGGATTGTCACTGACGGGGGGGATGGCTGAAGAGGTAGAGACCTCTTTAGACGACTGGCTTGAGACCACGGTCTGAGAAGAGAACGTAGTCGAAGTGGGACCGGTCTCTTCAAGTCCCTTCGCTCTTTCGATGCAAAGGTTCTCCATACTCCCGCTGCATCTTTTAGCTGTGCTCTTAGCACTGGGTCTGTTACTGATGCAAACTGAAGAGAGCCCAAAACCCTCTCTTGTTCGCGTCTTGATATCCTCTCGGAACCTAGAAGTCTCCTGACAGACCCCGCTATTTCCTTCCTCTTTGACATCGGGATGGAAAGACGGTGTGACACTAGATCCCAGTGAATTCCCAACCACTGGAACCTCTGAGCTGGAGAAAGACGAGACTTCTTTCTGTTGATCATGAAGCCTAGATATTCCAGGAACTGAATCACTTGTAGGGAAGCTTGCAAGCATTCTGCTCTGGATGCTGCCCACACCAACCAATCGTCCAGGTAGGCTACTACTTGGAACCCTTTTAGGCGTAACTGTTTGAGAGCTGCGCTCGCAAGCTTCGTAAAGATCCTTGGGGCTATGTTTATCCCGAAGGGCATCGCCCTGAAAGCATAAAGTTTTTGTTGTAGCTTGAATCCTAGGTAGGGGGAGAGACGGCGACTTATTGGAACGTGCCAATATGCGTCTGACAAATCGATGGAGACGGTATATGCCCTCTTGGGCAGTAAGGCCCTTATGTGTTGTAACGTTAACATCTTGAACTTGTGGTTCACTATGAACTTGTTGAGTGGTGACAAGTCCAGAATGACTCTGAGTTTCCCCGAGTCTTTCTTGGGAACACAAAACAGCCTCCCTTGAAACTTGATGGACTTTACCCTCCTGATCACCTTTTTCTCCAACAGATCTTGGATGTACTCCTCCAAAACGGGGGTGGAGTGTTGGAAAAATTGAGGGCACTGGGGCGGAGTACTGTACCAACTCCAACCCAGTCCATTTTTGAGAAGGCTGTGGGCCCAGGGATCGAAGGTCCAGCGATCCCGGAAATACTGAAGTCTCCCACCTACCGGCGACACTTCACTTTGACTGCCCTGCAGTCTTGCCTCCCTGGCCGCGACCACCTCTGAATCCTCGTCCCCTAGAGGGGCGTCTTGATGACCCTCTGGGTCTTGCACGAAACGTGGTTGACTGTCCCTCGAACACGGGATTGAATGCCGGGGAAGCTGATGACATGGCTTGGGGTACCCATTGGAAGGTGGTCGGGGTCTGGGCTACCAGTTGTGGTACCGGAGGCAAAGCTGGCTGCTGCTGCTGTTGTCTTTGTGGTTTGAAGGACTTGGCTGGACGGGAGGAAAACCTTGATTTCTTCGCCTTTCCTTTCGGCTGAGGGCCCTCATCCGGAGAAGACTTCCTCTTAAGGGACAGGCCCTACTTCAGGAGAAGATTGCGGTTCTCAGTGGCTGCCTTGTCCACGACCTCTTTGACCACGTCCTTGGGAAAGAGATCTTTACCCCAGATGCTGGATGAAATTAGCCTCTTGGGTTCATGCCTCACTGTGGCCGAGGCGAACACAAACTCCCTACAGGCCCTCCTTGCTTTGACAAAGCAATAGAGGTCCTTGGTTACTGTGGCCAGATGAATTTTGGCCATTACCATGAACATCTCTGGCATCTTGGGGTCGCTAGCCATCGTCTCCATGTTGGTCTGGAGAGACATCGAGGCTGCCAGGCGCTCCTTTGTGTCCAATTCCCTCCGTAGAAGGAATTCCGACAACTTGGGAAGGTTTTCGCCGAACTGCTGACCTGCAATGTCGGCGTCCAACTTCCCAACCGAGAAAGTGAGGTGCACCTCCTTCCAGTCCTTATTGTCCAGCGGCAATGCCAACGACAGAGGTTTACATTCCTCCAGAGACGGACACGGCTTGCCAGCTTCAACCGCCTTCATGACGGCCGCGAACCCCTTTTGCATAAAGGGGAAGGCCCTAGCCGGGGAGGATACAAAGGAGGGGTGCTTCTTACTCAAAGCGGCAACTTTAGAGTTTGAGAACCCCCTCTCCTTCAAAGCAGCTGTTAAAGTGGCTTGAGCCTTGGAGTGATCCAGGATAATCACCTCCTTTGGTTCCGTCTCCTCCTTCGAGGCCGGCTCCTTCTTCAAACGGACATAACAGTCCGGGTAGGCCCCTCTACTGGGCCAGAATTCCACCTCCTCAAGGGGAACTGAGCCCAGTTTCTCCGACATGACGATCTTCCCAATCGTCATCGGCATGTGCTCGGCATATCTCCACGGGTTGGCATCCGAGCACAGAGGAAGGTCCTTCACGTTGAGCTTCTTTGGAGGTCCACGTGATGCTGTGATCTTCTGCATCTGGAGCTCCAAAGTAGCGGCCTTCTGATTATTCTCCCTCTGCATCTGTTGGATCATACCAACGATGGAAGAGAGAGCCTGTCCTAGCTCTGCTGGAAGAGCGGACGAGGTAGAGGGGATAGGTTCAGAGACCTGAACCGGCACGTCTGACGATACGGGAACCTCTTCCTCCACGGCAATAGGATCTCGATCCTCCTCCTCGCCCTCTGCGAGGAGATCCTGCTCCGCACGATCGGACAAGTCAGACATCTTGTCGTCCAACTGGATGTCCTGCATGGCATCAGCGACATCCTCCTCCACTGGAATCTGGACGAGAGGGATCTCCAGCCGAGGCTGGGGAACAACAGCATCAGGGGAAGCCTTGGGAAAAAGGTATGCCCTCATCTTCTCGTTAGGAAGATAAGGTCCAGTGGTGTTTTTCTGAAAACCCCTTACCCATAAGCGAAGCCTCTCCCTCGCTGCATCTCTTGACTCCGCCGACCTAGGGGATTCAAAAGCCTCTGATAGCAGGTTAGTACATACAGCACATACCTGCGGATCCCAGTAACGATGGTCATCATTGGAGGCTGCACAAGCCGCGTGCCTCCTACACGAGACATGTCCGCAAAAGTTCTTACTGCGGACATTGCAGAAGACACTATCACACTTCGGATGCTCCTCCTGTAAAAGAAGAAAAATTTCCATGAATATCAAGTGAATTTCAATTCACATGTAACAAATGAGTATTCAACAAGAATAAGGGAAAGACACCTACTTGTGAAACCCACACAAACACCTGTGGAAGCCCACCAGCCAAAGTCACATAGTTAGTCTTTACTAGAATAACCAGAGAGCGTATTTCCAAAGGAAATTAGGTGTAGCTCACACCTAAGGTAAAATTTTACCATTCCGGCCAGGGATGAAAAGAATTATCTTTTATCCTTGTAAGGCGACACCAAGTGATTGCACAAGTAACACAAGTAAGATAGAAAATACAGTGTTGTAACCTACTACATCATGAACTCCCTTGGTTGAATATACCACCAAGAGAGGACTGATACAGTACCTGAGGGTGGTGTGCCGGCCGGTTATTGCCGGTCAGCACCCCCCCCCCCCCCCCCCCGTTTTTCGAAAGGTAGATCTCAAGTACACAACATCAGATCACCCCTATTGGGGAGAACTCCAGATCCCATGCCTGAACCGGCCGGCAGTGGTTGCCGGTCCGCAGCCACCCGGTTTGCACTGCGTTGCCGGCCATCATTCTTAGTGGCCGGCTAACTGGGCAGTGTCGTAGGCCGGCCGGCAGCAGTAAACAAACCCTGCTGGCTGGCCTCCACACCAGGCAGCGCTCGGCTGCCGGCCCCACTTGTAGTGGCCGGCAGATGAGCAAGAGACCGGCCGGCAAAGGTATATAACCATCGCCGACCGACAGCAAGAGAACTGGAGAACACCCCTCCCCACCGACGGCCGGCCTGTAGGCCGGCAGACGGCAAGGACAACACATACGAAGACAACAGAATGAGTGCCGGGTTAAGAGACTATGAGCCTCTGTGCCCGGCACCCGAAAGAGTGCCGAAAGGAAGGGGAGACACTAAGTCAAGCTTCCTAACCGCTGCTTACTGAATCTACAGACGGCAGCGATGGAGGGACCAAGAAAGGACCGGGCAGCACTCGAAGGAATGGTCTCTGCCGGTCGGCACACTCTGCCGGCCGACAGGAGACCACGTCAGTTCCTCATCCTAATCTAGGCTAGGTATGGATGCGGACGACTGACACAAAGAAACGGAAAATAGAAGGGAAGGACAGAGGGTCCTATCCAACCTTGCCTTGGCTAAGGGTCATTCCCAACTAAGACAGTTCATCTCAGTCAGAGAAAGACCCGAGAGGGAGGCCGGCACTACTGGCTGCCTCCCTAAAACCACGGCAAGGAAGGAATTGCTATTCCAGAAAAGGGAACATATCCCGAGACCGGAACGGCAAGAGGACAGTCTGATGGGTCACCGAGTGAAGGGATCACTACTGGAACCCAACAAGGTGGACCAAGGGGGATAAACCCTTTATGCCCGAGTCAATCAGCAAGGGAGACTCTGCCCCATGCCAGACGAACCCGGACTCAGACTAAACACTGTTGTACTGTCCCCCTCTGAACCAATTCAGATGGAACGGGAAGGTACAGTACTACTCCAGCATAGATATATTTGAAAATTAATTCAAACAAACCACTAGAGTTAAGCCTAGGGCTTAAACAGAGGGAAAGGGTTTGCCCCTACCCCGAAGAGAAGGGAGCAAACGGGGACACAGATAATATTATAATGACCTAAGACAACCTAGCCTAGGCACTAAGAGAATCGATTACCTAATTCACCGAAACTCCCACCAATACTATCTTGGAAAGTACTCGAAAATGGCTAATATGTATAACGTTGCCTAACGCTTAAAACAATAAAATCACACTTGGAAGACTAATTATCATGCAGGAAGTACATAGGCCAACCGCTAGCCTACGAAGACTAGTGTTGGCAGCCTAGGCAAAACTTCGCCAGGCACACTACTAACGCATCATAACAGAATTCCTAAATAAGCTAAGTAGCTAATATTTAAGCGCAAAGGGGCTGGGAACGTCGCTCTTGCTAACAAATAAATCCTATTCTAGCGAGCGACAGCATCCATGATGCCTCCAGCAGGCAAGAGCTCTTGTATCAAAGATAACTCTTTTAATTACTTTAATTTTAACCAAGAGCCTACATTTATACATAAAAGAAATAATACTCAACTTATCCGAGGCAGAAGAAGTTGGAGAAAGCATTATAACAAGAGAAATTCCAAGATTTGGTAGAAAACAGGGAACGAAACACCGAGTCGTAGAGCTACGCAAAAAGGAATACAGATGGCGCCGTGAGCGGCGCAGGGCACGCTTTCGAAACGGGGAGGAGAGATGCCTTACGAACGGCTCCCCCCTTTCTTATCGTTTTCGTTTTCTTGCCATTTGACCCCTACGAAGTGTTAACTCTATTCGGGGTATAGATTGCTATGAGGCGTGTCAAGAATACGTCCACTGATATTTACGATATCCCTAAGGTCTTTTTTAGGGATACTCGCTCCAGGAGTTAGAATTCTGGGTACCTGAAGGTAAATTCTCTGGGAATATCGCCGTAGTTGTAATATACCCTAGGAAGCTGCCTTTAAGGAACTTCCATCAGGACGACATGGCTTGAGCCCAAAAATATATATATATATATATATATATATATATATATTATATATATATGTATAATATATGTATAGATATATATATATATATATATATATATATATATATATATATATATATATATATATACACACAGTAATACCTTGAGATACAAATGCGCTAAGATACAGTTTTTTTGAAATACGACAATACACTCTCTATATTTACGCCCTAAGATACGACGATATTTTTTGAGATATGATTTCAAAAATCGCGCGATGCCATCGGTAGGTGGCAGTGTTTGTTCAGCTACCCGAGTTGATTCGAACGCTCACTCGGCATCCGGTGTTACCCGAACTTCTCTCTCCCAGTGTGTTCGTTGTCATTGTATAGAAAACGTTATGTTGTTGTGTGTTTACGATTATAGTGTGTTTTCCTTTATTTTATTACCATTTATTAACATTTATTATGTGAACCATGGGTCCTAAGTCTAAGGATAAGGATGGGGATAAGAAAAAGACCAAGAAGATGATCTCAATGGAAATAAAGCATGAGATAATAGGAAAGCATCAACGAGGTGTGAGAATCTGTGATTTGGCCGCTGAATATGGCCACAATGCGTCCACCATATCCACCATTCTCAAACAAATGGATGCAGTAATGAATTACAGCACAAATCTATTTTTTTTATTTTTTTTTATTTTTTTTACTCTTCATTCTTAAAAAATGAAAGCCATAGATATTAAGCATTCAGTATAGTCATACAACGTTTTAATTGTGTTTATCTTGCAGCTTTCTACAGCTACCATATCGTCTGGGTGTGTGCTTGGTAGCCTTGCTTCTCTCCCTCCCTCCTCCTTGCATGCATCCCTTATCCGAGCACTCTCCTAGGCGGTGAGTACAACTCTATTTTTTTATTGTTTTTATTAATATTTATTATTATATATCAATTTCCATGTCCTTACTGTAGTATTTATCTTTCCTTAGTGATTGTTGAGTGTAATTTGAGCATAATTTGACCTTTTTTGCTTAAATTTCTTACCCTTGGAACAGAATAATTCTGTTTCTTTTAATTCAAATTTGAATAAGCATTTTGAGATACCTTATTTTTTAGATACGTTGGCGGTCATGGAATGAATTCAAATCGTATTTCAAGGTATTACTGTATGCATATATATATATATATATATCTATATATTTATATATATATATATATATATATATGCATATATATATGTATATATATATATATATGTATAAATATATATATATATATATATATATATATATATATATATATTATATATATATATATACATACATATATATATATATATATATATATGTATGTATATATATATATATATATATATATATATATATATATATATATATATATTTATATATATAGACACCTATCCTCTATTATATGAATGAAATTATTGCTATTATTATTACCATCTTCATTGATATTGATATCATTATAGTTATGATTATTAAGTATTAACATCATTATCAGTTTATCATTACCATTATTTCCCCATTTGTTGTTAATACAGTTATTAATATTAGTAGCAGTTGCTATTATAGTTATTTTTGTTGTTTTTAAAACAATTTAAACTCATTCAGTACAATTCTATGACAAAAATAAAGAGAGAAAAAGAGAGATGTGGAGAAACATCCAGACAAAGTAGAGAGTAATTAGACTTACAAAAATAACTCAAGAATAAAAATAATTATAATTGGAAAATATCAGTCTCTTTGGCTATGACTTCAGATTTATTATTATTATTATTATTATTATTATTATTATTATTATTATTCCTCTTTTATAGGGTCATTATAAAAAAGGTATCTTTGTTTTTCTCTGTAAAATCTAATAAATACATTTACGTTTATTGCTGGATTGAAAAATAATTTCAATATTCCATTTTTTAATTGACATCTTCGGTAAATTTTTCTCATTGTGGCCTTCATTATGATTTTATCTTTCCCAAGTCTTGCTATTCTGTCATTCATCATAGATTATATGTATTGAGTGGAAAAAATATTAGTATTTTGGCAACACGATTTTGGAGCAAATGATGTTTACGCCAATCACAACCATTGCTAATGTGTCCCCAGTGTGCAATATTGGAGCAATCAATGAATGTCATCGTAAATAAACGATATCACGGAAGTTATCACAAGAAAAAGGACATTTTTTTTATTGTGGTTGAATCCTTTTCTTTCTATTTCGTAAATTAACTTTTCTGAAAATAGAAAATAGAAATAAGCTATCTTAGGGAAGTTATTACAATAAAAAGAACATTTGGTGAAATTATTATTATTATTATTATTATTATTATTATTATTATTATTATTATTATTACTTGATATGCTACAACCGTAGCTTGACAGGCAGGATGCTATAAGCCCAAGGGTTCCATAAGGGAAAATAGCCCAGTGAGGAAAGGAAATAAGAGAAACAATTTAGAATATTGGAAGAATACTTTTTTCCTTTTTCTCAAACGAAATTCTCGAGAATAGAAAATAGAAAATGGAAGCCAGTCGTTAGATCCACTGGCAACTTGTCAATAAAATTCCCGTCAACTGTATTGTCCTCTGGACTCCCTCTTCAATCATGGCCAGAGAGGATTTCTTTAGCTCTTAAGCCAGGTGGGGTTGTCTCTATATCCAATCCCTTTCTTCCAAAAGCATACATCATGCTTGATTGCATTGTCAGGGTCTAATATTTCAATATTTTATGAATCATACAAAAATATTAGTGTAAGTTCTTTTACTGTCTGCAACCTCATCACCCTTGTAAGTTAATGATGGGGGGTTTAGAGTAGCCTATGGGTGTACCTACTGAGTCATCAGCAATGATTGCCTTATTCTTTCTGGTCCTAGGTTGGGTGGAGAGGGGGCTTGACGCTGATATTTATATATATATATATATATATATATATATATATATATATATATATATATATATATATATATATATATGGTTAGGTCTCTATGTTATTGTCCTGCTAACTTGGGCAGTGTCACTGTCTTTTGCCTCTGCCATTCATGAGTGGCCTTTAAAACCTTTAAACCTTTAAGATAATCCCATGAAAAACTAAATGGGTGAACGGGAGCGTTCTTAGATAAAGGTGATAATCAGTAAATGCATTTACATTACTTAAAGTGTTTCTACGCAAATTCAAACCATAAAAGTGTTTGTCTATCTAGAAAAAATATCTTTAAAATTTTCCGTTAAAAAAGGTCATTCTGGGAGGAGGAACTTGAGTATCTGAGAGATTTTTGTTTGTGATTTTGATATTGACAGTATAAAACGTTCCATTGTGACACCCGAACAAAATATGTGGAGGGTTAACTCTTTGGCAGAGTGTGCTATCGTGTCATCCTTACAAAATATATAGATATTTATTTTTATGTGAGAGAATGTTCCAACGTGACACCCAAACCAAATATATGGTTGCTTACCTCTCGGAGAGTTTTCCATCTTGGTATGCAAACAAAATATGTGAATGCTACTTGACTTTGAGAGAACGATCCATCGTGACAGCAACAAAGAAAATCAATACCTAATCTCCGTAAGATGTGTAACAAGCAATAGGGAAATGCATTACTGAAAATGAGCGAAAGGAAAAGTTATAGGATGAAACGTTTGAAAAGAAAGGTAACTGTTATGGAAAGAGCATTAATGGCTTTAATGACATCGTTTCAGTATGTGAAAATGCTCCTTCTGAATATTTGGTAATTTTTATGTAGGAATTAAATTACGATCTTTGCAAGTTGTGAGAAAGAAAATGGCTGAAAATTAATTAATAGCAAGTACCATTCAATATTCCATGAATGCATATCGTGTACAAGTAGGAAAATGTAGTAGAGGACAGACACAGTCATACATCAAGGATTTTATTGACGGCAAAAGTAAAAAGGAAAAGGTAAGGAGCTATCAACAGGTGATAAAATACATATAATTATAAAAAAGGAGAAATAAAGGATTTGCATTTGAAAAAGGGGGAATGTCTCAGAATAAAGTGTTATTGAAATATGTTACTATTGTGCTTTTAAAAAAAACTGGAAGAGATAAGAGGTTCTGCTTTTAACCCCCTGGGTTCTGAATGTAGAGAGAGAGAGAGAGAGAGAGAGAGAGAGAGAGAGAGAGAGAGAGAGAGAGAGAGAGAGAGAGAGAGAGAGCTCTGGTAATCATTTATTGGGAGTGAAAAAGATGCAAATTGAAGAAAAAGGAGACCGAACAGACTGTCACAAAGGTATAGGTAAAAAAGTAATGGTCAGCAATTAGTGGAGAAGAAAATTCTCTTGGCCACAGAATCCCTTTAGCAGTGTTTATTTTTTTCTTTATGAAAGTTTGAGCAAATAATTTTACGATAATTTGCAAGGGAGTTCGTAGAAGAGCTTTATCTAAAGCAATTGCCTCCAAATTTAGTTTGGCGTCAAAACGCAAAAGCTCAGTTTGAAAGTTTGACCTTTAAACACCTCCAGAATAAAAGCCATTATCGTTTGTCTAGCTGATTAGTTTTCTTATGCAGGAACTTAATAACCGAGACTGTAAAGATCTCTGTGTGCAATCAGACCATGAGTAAAATGGCTAATTATTTTCACCAGAGATGGCATTTCATAATCCAGCCTTTTCTTTCGGTGCTGTCTGTTTACCGAGGAACCTCTTAGAAGCAATTATCTTTTTCTTATGTATTTTTATCTCTCTCCTTTCCCTTTTTCATCTTGGGACTTTCCACGAGGCACAGGAAGCCTCTCGGTTAATTGTAAAAGTTATTCGTTAGAAACAAAGTTATATTCACCCTCGAGGCTTCGTCATCAAGACCAGAAATTCCTGACATTATCTCAGGCGCAGAACACAGACCACCCGTAATTATAATGAACCAATGTACGCGACCCGTCAAAAATGACGACTCAATATCTAGATGAATATGCACACGCGCGCACACAGATTCAACCTCTCTCGAACCCCCCCCCCCCCTTTCCTGAGTATAACCACTCTCACTAGAGTATGACTACTCCCTCTCCTCTCCTCCTGAGGGACGGGGAGAGACCGAATACTTATATGTCTGGCCATGCCGCTGAGGTTGACTGGCAATATATATATATATATATATATATATATATATATATATATATATATATATAAATATAATATATATATATAATATATAATATATATAATATATAAATAAATATATATATATATATATATATATATATATATATATATATATATATATATTACAGTCTATGTTATATCCCTAGTTGGAAAACTAAGATGTTATAAGCCCAAGGACACCAATAAGGCAAAATAGCCCAGTAAGGAAAGGTAAACAAGGAAATAAATGAACTACAACATAAGTAATAAACAACTAAAATGAAATATCTTAAATAAAGTAACATTAGATTAGAGCTTTCATATATAAACTATTAAAACTTAAAAAAATGAGGAAGAGAAATAAGATAGAACAGCGTGCACGAGTGTACCCTCAAGCAAGAGAACTCTAATCCATCATAGTGGAAGGCCATGGTACAGAGGCTATGGCATTACCCAAGACTAGAGAACAACGGTTTAATTTTTCGATGTCCTTCTTCTAGAAGAGCTTCTTGCCATAGATAAGAAGTTTCTTCTACCCTTACCAGGAGGGAAGTAGCCACTGAACAAGTACAGTGAGTAGTTAACCCCTTGAGCAAAGAAGAATTGCTTAGTAATCTTAGTGTTGTTAGGTGTATGAGGACAGAGGAGAATGTGGAAAGAATAGTCCAGACTATTCGGTGTATGTGTAGGTAAAGACTAAATGTGCCGTAACAAGAGAAAGGGATCCGTTGTAGTACTGTCTGGCCAGTCAAAGGCCCCAATAACTCTCGAGAGGTAGTATTTTAACTTGTGGCTGGTACCCTGGCTACTCTATATATATATATATATATATATATATATATATATATATATATATATATATATATATGTGTGTGTGTGTGTCTGTGTATGTATGTATGTATGTTTATACATACATACATACATACATATTCAGATTTGGCATTTAAAGTCAAGTGAATATATGATTTTCATATCATATCATTTTTGTCTTAATCTAAGTTTTGTTTAGTGTTATTTTTTTTTCGAATGATTAATTTTGTTATGTAAATTCTTTTCAAAGATTTTTAATTCATATAGAATATATTTATTTTTATAACCAGTGTATTATTCCCAATCACCATTGTTTAGAATCAGATTCGGCTCGTATCCTGTTAAGACCCGTAGTAAGTCATAACTAATTCTTAAGAGTAATTACCAAGTTTGGTTCTGAGTGTACTTGAGAGATCTTTGGATATTCAGTGTTTCATATATTGCTGTCTGGGAGTTATTTAAATGTCTCAGAATTAGCTTATTAATATTTCAAAGCAAACAGGTGAGTTTGGAATTCAAGAGGTTGATTAACTTGCCAATCGTAGTATGTAAAATATTATATATTTGGTTGCCATCTCGAGCCATAGTATAATATATTTTTGGTGCCCTTACCCGGGAGCCATAATAGTATAATATATTTTTGGTGCCCAGACCCTTGCGGTCGAGCGAGCCTGTTATGAATATTGGTGATAACAGGGCCGTGTTTTGATTGAACTTTTGAACAAATTCAGTGTCGATAATTTGGTTGGATATATTTTTGTGATATAGATTTAATACTTTTAAATTAAAAGATGTCACAGTTTTTGAATAACCCAAGTGTTCACGAATTGTCAGAAGCTAATGTAACTAAAGCTTAGTGACTCTATATCTTAATATCATGTGACGGCCATGCAACAAGTGGGATGACTAAAGCCCAAATCAAGTGTCTAGCCTTAGAAGCGTTGATAAATTTTGGAAAGTTTTCGTAAGAGATTATTGTGGCAGCTCGTGAACTGTTGGAGGAAGCTGAGGGAGAATTTTTAGCAAAGCAAAGACCAGTTTACTCACAAACTGAAGGCATGAAAGCAGATAAGGATGTAGAGGCTGAGATTCGACGAATTGCAGTGGAGAAGAATTTGATCAAGTTGAAGATGATGGAAAGAGAGAAGGAAATAGGATCAAAACAGGAAGAAAGAGAGAAGGAAATGGAAGCAAGATGAGAAGAAGCCCGAGAGATTGCAAGACATGCAAGTTAATGGAAGTGAGGGAGATCGCAGAACGAAAAGAAAGAGAGAGAAGACAGGAAGAAGAAGAGAGGAGAAAAACAACATCCGAGAGAGATGGAAGCAAGATAAATCGCAAGACAAGAAGAAAAAGAGAGAAGACAGGAAAAGAAAGAGAGAAGACTGGAAGAAAAAGAGATGGAAGTAGCAAGGTATGCGCAGGAGTTGGCGCTGCTGAACGCCTGTGCCCAGACCGAAGCAGCCCCTGCTAAGCATGATCCAGTGTTTAATGTGTTGGAAGCCCAAAGGTTAATTTTAATGTTCACAGAAGAGTCTCCAGATGAGTTCTTCTATCATTTTTAAACAGTCGCAGTGACGAGGAAATGGCCAGAAGATAAATTGTCTGTGTTATTGCAGTGTGTGCTCTTGGGAAGGGCCACAATGCTTACTTATCCTTATCTCAGGACCAGAGAGTGGAGTATCAAGAAGTGAAGAGGAGTGTGCTGCAAGTGTATCAGATGACCCCTGAATATTATAGTGAAAGGTACCGAAGTTTGAGAAAGAACAAGAAAATTACTTTTCTGGATTACCCTTATAAAGTACGACGATGTTCTAAGAGATGGACAGAGGGTGCCAATGTAATTGAGATAGCTGATTTAGATGAATTTATAATTCTAGAGCAGTGTCTAGGAGGAATTCCTGAACACATTCGAACATACTTGAGAGAGAGAGGTGAAGAAACTTAATACAGCCGCTTCGCTGAGTGAAGATTATAATATTATCAGTCGTAAACCGCCCTCAGACATGAAGTTTCAACCATCGTTCCGACCAAGTGTCAAGTATTCGCCGAACCACGGGAACCAGTTCGGTAATAACTACGGGAATAAGTTCAACAGTTACAATGGAAGTAAAACTGGTACTGTCCCTAAGGAGAATGCGATAGTACCACAGCAACAAACGTCGAATCGTCCTCTTTCAATTATCGTTTTTAAGAGATACCATATACGTAAGGAATGTTGGTCAAACCAACCAAAAGCAGTCGCCCAAGTGATTAAGGATAATTCAACTTCACAGAATATGAAGACGAAGAAGCAATCGGGAAAGGATGGAGAGGGAAATAAACCAGCCAACGTTGATACGATGAACAGGATGAACCCAAACAGCATGGATACCTTTAAACCATATATTTATGAAGGCATGTTAGCAACAATAGACAGGAGTGAGCAAACCCCTGTCAGGATATTGTGAGATACAGGTTGTAACCGTAGTGTGGTGGTATGAGGAGTACACTCGTTGGTGAAACAGTCTCTCACAGGGGACTCAATCATTTTGAAGGGAATAGAAGGTGAGAAGGTCACCCCTATTTACCTTTTAAAACTGTCATGCGAGTTGGTGACGTAATTTTCACTTTGCAGTAAAGGATTCATTGGCTGTTGAAGGAGTAGATGTCCTGTTAGGCAATGAGGTTGGTGGAGCGCCGTTCATGCCTTCTCCCATGGTAACGGAGAACCCATTGAACTTGAGAAGGACTACCGTATTTGTTTCCTAGTTGTGTTACAACTAGGAGTTTGAAGAATAAAGTAGCTGGTGAAGAAGAAAAAGAAATCGAAGGAGCGATAAACTTAGAGGATTTGTTTTCCTAGAAGAGGATTCCCTTGATGGTACGCCAGAAGAGAACTCCCGAATAGGTCCGATCGAAGAGGAACGACAAATGAGTGGACAAGAGGACAAAGAAGACAAAGAAATCGAAGGAGCAGTGAACTTGCAGGATTTGTTTTCAGAAGAAGAGGATTCCTTTGATGATACGGAAAAAGAGTACTCAAGAAGAAGCCCGAGAGAAAAGGAGCAACAGACGAGCAGACAAGTGGACAAAGAAGAAATGGACTTAGAAGAAATAGAAAATTCAACGTTAGAAGTAGGACAAGTGAGAAGGAAAAGGCTGATTAGGATTGCAACGTAAGGATGCAATGTTTGTACCGTGTGGTGGACGAGTCGAAGGCACAATAGTCTTCTGTTTTTATCTTAAGAATTGGTTGCTTATGAGAAAGCATAGACCCACTGATATCCTTAGGAATGTTGAAGGGGGGATATATCGACAGATATTAATTCACGCACTGTTGAGAAGACAGGTGATTGTGGTAGTGCATGAGACGGAACATATGGGGATAAAGAAGACGATGGAGAAGATAATGAAACATTTATTTTGGCCTGGTATGCATAAAGAAGTGAGCCAGTTTTGCCATGCATGTCACGTATGTCAGACAGCTGAAAAGCCCGAGTGCAACAAGGAAGCTACCTTACGAAGGATGGAAGTTCGAGGGGAACCCTTCAGGAATGGACCGAAGAAAATGTTAGCAAAAAAATTGAAGGACCGAGAGGAAACGGATGGAGAATATGTCAAGAATTTGAGGAAAAGGATCGATGAGTTAAGAAAATTTTCCCTAAAGGCATGAAGACGACGAGTCAATGACGGACGTAGAAAAGGTTTGGTAGAAAGAGTACGAACAGACAGGTTGCAGAACCCTTCAGCAAAGGACCAAAGAAAATGTTGGCAGGAAAAGCAAAGGATCGAGAGGAAACAGACGAATAAATGTCAAAGATTTAAGGAAAGGAATGGGTAAGTTAAGGAAAATTTCGCTAGAAGACGTAAAAACGAGTCGAGGATAGAAGAAGAAAAGGTTTGGTATGAAGGGTACGAACGAACAATTTGTGGTAGGACGGGCAGGTGTTGGTCTACGCACCGGAAAGGAGATTCCCTCTCGCCAACGAGTTCCCAGAACCATTCCAGATTTTGGAGGAGAGCAGTGACCTGACCTACGTACTCGAGATATCAGGAAAAAGGAAAAATCTAAGGAAGACCATATTAACTTCGAAACCGATGCTGCGAGCCCCTGATTTCAACAAGAAACTCCTTATCCAAGTAGATTTGTCGAATAACGGGATTGGAGCTGTCTTATTGCAAGAAGATAAGGAAGGAATTCTTCACTCTCCGTGTGTTATGTCGTTGAAGCTGAAGAAGCAGCAACGAATCGACTCGACAGTTGAAACGGAACTGCTGGCACTGATCGCAGCAATGAAAAAGTTTTTAATTTACATAAATCAACCACAGAATGAGATTACATTGTACTCAGATTTTAATCCTTTATCTTTTGTGAATAAGATGAAAAATAATAATCAAAGGTTAACTAGGTGGTCAATATGTTTGCAACTGTATTTTATTAATGTAAAACATATATCAGGTAAAGATAACGTGGTTGCAGATTTATCTCGGGCTGAATCTATGGATTAATGCCCGGAATGAATAATATTTTTTAGGGGGAGTTATCGTACAAAGCTGGTCTAGTGTAGAGTAAATACAGTAGTTTAGTAACGATTTTATTTATATTTTATTTGTGCATTGAAGAGATGAATAGCTAGCTCTTAAAATGAGCTCCTCTCATGTAGATGTAAGTATATTATGTAAATTACGTAAGACATTCGTTGTTAATTTAATTTTATTTTTTATTCAAGTTAGGATATGTAAATATGAGTTATTTTTAAGTTATAACTTTTTATTTCACGTATGCTTGTTATGAGTCTTTCGTAAACTGTTTCAGAGTGTTATTTGATCAAATACGATATGAACAAGGGCTTATGCAATGTTCATTTATATTTTCATGAGGTACTGCGTCATGTTTGAGAGAGAATGTTCAGTACCATGTGCTTTAGAAACTTTGCGAAAGGCTTGGTGATAGTATTTTATCTTTAATTTTTATTTCGGGGACAAAGGGTGGGCGGAGCTAGCTGACTGAGAGAGCCATCTGGCATGGTGTGAGTAGAGTTTGGGAGAGCCAAACTTCGTAACTCTGGCGCCTTTTGCTCGGCCCACCATGCTTCCCAGTTCGTTGGGAAGTTTCTGGAAGCAGTTAGGTGTTATATAAAAAGCGGCACCAAGGTTACAGAGACGGATAGCCTCAAGACAGACTTCTTCCCTCTCCCTCTTTCACATGCAACCCAGTGTAGTGTTTTAAGTGTTCAGTAATTATAGTGTGTCCTCTCCTAAGTGACTCTGTGCCCCAAAGAAAATTGTGTGTTGAAAAGATGCGTAAGACAAAACGGTGATTTCAATTTAATGTATTAGGGTGAGTGTTGGCATTGTGTGAAGATTTTGTAACTGCCCCTGTAGGAAGGTTAAGATTTTGTATTGTGATCTGGTTATCTATTTGCATTAAGTATCAAACTTGAATATTGTATTATTCACATTTAATTTCAAGCTTTTGTATAATTTTCATTGCCGCATTTCTTTTGTCTAAGTTTAAGATTCGTTCAGATTTAACATTTAAAGTTAAGTGTATATATAATTTTCAGATCGTAACATTTTTGTCTTAATCTAAGTTTTGTTCAATCTTAATTTTTTCGAATGATTCATTCTATTTTCATGTAAATTCTTTTCAAAGTGTTGTTATTTATATAGAATATATTTATTTTTGTAAAGAGTGTGTTATTTCCAATCATCAGTGTTTAAAATCAGATTCCGCTCGTATCCTGTTAAGATCCATAGTAAGAGTAATTACCCAGTTTGGGTTTGGGTGTACTTAAGAGACCTTTGGATATTCAGTGCTTTATATATTGCTGTCTGGGAGTTATCTAACTGTCTCAGAATTAGTGTATTGATATTTTAAAGTGTAACAGTTTTAATGTAAAAGAAAACAAGTGAGTTTGGAATTCAAGAGGTTGATTAACTTGCCATTCGTAATATATGTAATATATGTTTGGTTCCCAGTCTCAAGCCATTATAACATTATAACAAATATGCCACTGCTAGGTTGGCATTTCCTCATCCAAGGGGTTCACAACCATTCGCTGTGAATTTCCTTTTGTTTAATTCACGATGCATTATTAAGTCATGTCTTTTATCTTCCAACCTAGCTGTCCGCCTTCTCTAACTTTACTTCACTGCCTTTTCAGAACGAAAGTTAAGAGTTGTTAATTTAGTAGTATTCTCAAAAGTGATTCATATTTGAATTGCATTTTTTGAGTACTTTAATGAAAATATTATCTTTTTATCATTATTATTAGGATATTTTTGTTCATCCCTTTCTTCCTTGATTATGATATCCATATTTAGATTATGTTTTTTAAGCCCGGTTTTATTTAAAAAAAAAATGATATCGTTATTAATGGAATGAAGATGATAAAGCCAAATTAATAAGATATATTTTATGGCGTTTTTGTAGGATCATTATGGAAATCAAATCGCAAATTTCCATGAATTGATTTATCAAAGATCTATTATGTTGTACTGCTGAGAAATATCGTTGGATTACTATAATTAAAAAAGATCTTGGCTCCTCTGGTTTCTCTAAGGCTGAGAGTCTCATCAGGAAGGGATGAATAATCCTCATGAATGATTTCCTACCTTCATTTTTAGGGTCTGAATAAAACAGACGATTCCTGCTGATGGTTTCATTTCCGTTAATGGCTGAGCAGACCCAACGACATGACATTACATCGGGCGCAATTTTCATAAAGAATTTCTAATGTCCAGCGATGTTGAAATGGAAGATTCTGGGAACTCATTGCGTCTTGCCACTAACTGATGACCAGACAAGAATTTCTTCCAGGAATATTCATACATTGCTGTGGCCATTTCCTTTAAATACGCCCGAAAGTCTTGAAAGTTAGTTTACGCGACATATGAATAATGACGGCTAAATATTTATATAGATATGTACACATCCACACGCACCCCTCTTTCACCAGGCTATGAATATTTCCTCTCCCCCTAACCGAGGGACGGTAAGATCTGAGCGTGACCAGATATATATATATATATATATATATATATATATATATATATATATATATATATATATATATATATATATATATCTAGGCGCTTACTCTTTATTGTATAGAAGAAATTGTTTTTACCACATCTTTTCTTGATTCTAATTTTTAATAGTGGAGGACTCTATCTGTTTATTTATACTAAAAATGCCATTCTCTAAGTCATTAGGTAATCTTTCGTAGATGCTTGAATGCATTAAAGAAATTTTGATCGCTCTAAGTGCTAAAGCACATCGTCCTAAGCCACTGAAATAGAATTTATGGATCCTTTGGGAGAGACCATGCTTTTTGAATGGCTTTAGATTATGGCTCCATTTGGGGGCAGTTGAGAGGAAAATCCTATTATTATTTATTATTATTATTATTATTATTATTATTAATTATATATATGTACATATATGTATGTATATATATATATATATATATATATATATATATATATATATATATATATATATATATATATATATATACATATACATATGTGTGTGTATATATGTATATGTATATATACATATATATATGTATATATATATATATATATATATATATATATATATATATATATATATATATATATATATATGTATGTATGTATAATCATCTTCTCCTACGCCTATTAACGCTAAGGGCCTCAGTTAGATTCCGCTGGTCGTCTCTATCTCAAGCTATTAAATCAATGTTTCTCCCTTCATCATCTCCACGCTTCATAGTCATTAGCCATGTAGGCCTGGGTTTTCCAACGCTTCTAGGGTCTTGTGCAGCCCAGTTAAAAGTGTGGTGAATTAATCTCACTTGAGGAATGATATTTTATGTCATTGGTAGTTCTCGAGCCCATTGTTAATCTGCAAACATGGTGTAACAACAGTATTTTCCAGGCAAGAGGTGTCTCTCTCTATCACACTCTGTGGCATTGTCAGACGTATGACTTCTTGCTCTCTTCTTCCCTCGGGTACTGGGGAGAGGGAGTAGTCATAACTGAGTGTACCCCGAGAGGTACACTCAGAAACAGCAGTCTCCTAAAAATTGCCTAAACTGCCGTGTTGTCCTTAAGAAATGTGGAGGGGTTGAGAAGGGTTGAATCTGTGTGTGTGCATATTTATCTAAATATTTAGACGTCATTTTTGACGGGTGGCATACACTAGTAAGAATAGTAATGATGAAGATGAAAATCTATAGGAAATAAATATTACGGGTTTGAATTGAACTAACAGAAGCGAGATATTTATTTTATTCGATTCCGTCTTGTGGCAAAGGTTGCGTTATAGGTTTTGGGAAAAATCTTACTCGGTGGGGCCTCGTCTCTGCCAGTAAGTGATACGGCATTTTTGGGAGGGATAGGAAAGTAGCTTTTTGGGGAGTAAGGAGAATTGGCGGTGGTTTGCTGCTCCTGAACGTTTTTGTTGATTTTTTAACTTCAATTATATGGATCAATGATTTAAAAAAAAAAAAAACAAACAATTAAAACGTAAACAAGCAATTCATTGAGTACTAACATAAGAACAAGGATTCGGCTGGTATAGACGACCTGCTAATGAGGATTTATGTTTAAATTTATGGAAAGACAACTGCTTAATGTATGCATACATGCTTAATGTATACGTGTATTTTCACGTATAAATACATGTTTGCGTTACTGCGTGATCAGACCTGAGGTGGAATTTCTAATGAAGCTTCGTTGGCTTCTCCATGGGGTTAAAAATCACAAAGAATTAAATTGGATAATAGCGCGAGAGAAAGTAATCAGGAGAAAGTAATTAAATAAGAATAAAAATGAAAACGAAAGAGGAACCTCTGATAACTGGGTGAAGTGGAAAAGGTTGAGAGAGAGAGAGAGAGAGAGAGAGAGAGAGAGAGAGAGAGAGAGAGAGAGAGAGAGAGAGATTTTGAGTCCATAAATATTTCTCTTTTTAAAAATTTTTCAGCTTGGGAATGAAGATTTTATCCTATTAAATTAGGAGTAGAACATCTTATCGGTTAAACTTTTCTTATTATTCATGTTTTGAAACACATCGTGTTGTTTTTGATAACTTTGTTGGAACTGTATTTTTGCTCGCCGCACATCGAAAGTAATAATGGCCTCGAGAGATATACTTGCAGAACAGTTAGAAGAGCCCACAGAACAGGGGCCATTCAGTAATGCGGGTGCCTACAGCGTCGATGGTGCCCATACCCACAGTGTTGGGGTAGTGTTGGAGCGTGCTGCCTCTCCCTCCCCACCACTCTTGCGCCGCCACTACTATCCCCCGTCTGCCTCTCAAGCTACCGGGACTGATTTCCTCGCTTTAATTCATTTTTTAGAGGAATCTCGCTTGTATGAGGATGAAAGAAGAAGAAGGGAAGACGAAGTAAGAAGACAAGAAAGACAACGTGAAGAAGAAAGAAGAAGGGAACAAGAAGCAAATCGCCTAAGAGAGGATGATCTTAGAAGAGAAGAAGAAAATGCAAGGTTTACTGCTCTCATTCAAACTCTTGCCCCAATCATCCATTTTCATCCAGGCAACCATACACCTGGCACAGAGGTGAATTCTAACTCCAATCAACCCGCTCTTCCACCTCTACAGAAGGCAACAGCCCAAACGCCACCCCCACTGAAGGCAGATGCAACATTCCAAATGTCCAGGGAATGGAGACGCCGGTGGGATGACTATGCCGTTATGGTGGATCTTTCTAAGCTTCCACGTGAAAAACAAATGATCCAGATGAGGATGTGTTTAACCCTTGAAACACAGCGTGTATTAGAACACACACTGCAGATTTCTCCCTCTACAGATAAGTCTGTAAACGAAGTCCTGGATGCTCTACAGTTGCATATAAAGGAATTGAGGAATGAAGTCCTTTGACGAAGAGAGTTGCTTAGCTGTAAGCAATTGGAAGGAGAATCTTTTGCTGATTTCTACGTGAGAATTCAACGCATCGCAGAAGAAGTTGAATTGTGCCCAGGCAATGCCGCTGCATATGAAGAGACCCAACTGAAAATGATTATCTTGATGGGTATTCGAGATGCAGAGTTGGTTCAGAAGTTGATTGCCTTGGACGCCAACTCTCCTCTACAAGATTTTGTGACAACCTGTCGATCGTATGAGGCCGCTAAAACTGCAACTTCTGCGATACGTAGCCCACCCAGCCAGTCGTGTGCCGTTTCAGCCTACAGGAGAAGCAAGAAATCAAGCGGGAAGCCTCTACCTTCGCCAAAGACCTCTAAACCAGCCGTTTTATGCCATTATTGTGCCCATCAGCATGAACCTGATAAATGTCCTGCTGCCAACAGTACCTGCAAAAACTGTGACCGTGTTGGCCATTGGTCCAGGACGTTGAAGTGTCCTGCCAGCAAACACCAGTGCTGTCATTGTCACCGTATTGGGCACTTCGATAAATTCTGCAAGGATAACAAGAAAAATGGTCATCGAGACAGATCTTCAAGCAACAGTGGTGCCTCTGCCGTCTCCAACAAACATCAAGATTCACGGACCAGCTGTCGTCGCTTAGGATCGCCTTCCACCATCTCTAAGACGCCCAAACCTACCTGTGTCCTTTCGTCATCTGGCGATATTAACTCTCGCATCAAGATGTTACCTGACACAGGTGCCTATGTCACCGTTATCGGACAGCAACACCTGGACACCATGGGTATTTCCAAGAGCTGCTTGCAACCACCTCCGCCGAATGTGACGTTCACGACGGATGGATCTCCGATGTCACCTGCACTGGATATATTACAAGCTACCCTTACCTTAGATAAGCGATCATGTCTTGCCAGGATTCAGGTTCACGAAAATGTGGAAGTTCCACTTTTGTCTTATGGTCATTGCCAAGAACTGTCCATAATATCTCCAGACTTCCCCATTTTAGAAGTCAAACATGTCAATAGATGCAAGGAGCTGCCCATCTCAGCAACTACATCACCTTCAGCAGCTAAGGAATATTTTCTTCAGGAATTTAAAGATGTGTTGGTCTCGAAAGAAGATTTGAAGACAGCTCCTCTCAAGTCCATGGCTGGTTCTCCCATGAGAATCCACCTAAGGGATGGTGCAGTTACTTTTGCCATCCACACCCCAAGACAGATTCCATTTGCTTTTAAGGACCAAGTCAAAGGATAGCTTGATTCTACGGTGGCCCAAGGAATAATCAAACCAGCTGGTGATGACCCTTCAGTTTGGTGCCACCCTCTTGTCGTCGTCGCCAAGAATGGAGCAGGTGTACGTATCACTGTCAATCTAACCAAGTTGAACAGGCAAGTCTCACGTCCAGCCCACCCTTCACCCACACCCTACACGGCTATTCGTAGTGTAGACCGGAAGTCTCATTTCTTCACCACGGCTGATGCTCTTTACGGGTACTGGCAGATGGAACTAGCTGAAGAAGATCGTCATTTAACCACCTTTATTAGGCCATATGGTCGGTTCGTACATTGCAGAGGACCGATGGGCTTCACAGCTACTGGAGATGCCTTCTGCCTGTGAGGTGATATGGCCCTTCGAGGTGTTCAAAACTGCGTTAAGGTGACAAACAACCTCCTTCTCTACGACGAAGACTACGTTACCCACCTTTATAGTATCCATGAAGTGCTCCCCAGGTGCCGGAAGTTCGGGATCACACTCAATAAGGACAAATTTGTGGTCGCTGCCCCCTCTGTGAACTTCTGCGGATACACGCTCTCAGGAGACGGCATCTCAGCTGACCACCAGAAAGTCAGTGCGATCAAGGATTTTCCGACCCCTGCTAACCTTATGGACCTCAGATCGTTTATGGGACTGGTCAACCAGTTAGCAAAGTTTACGCCTGACAACTCCATTGCAGCCCAACCTCTACGCCCCCTGATGAGTCCCAAAAGAACCTTTGTCTGGACTTCTGACCATGATGAAGCCTTTCAATGCATCAAGTTAGCTCTCAGCAGTCCACCAGTTCTCGCCCTCTTTGACCCAGACCTACCCGTCGTTCTTCAGACGGACGCTTCACGACTCAACGGCATTGGATATGCTCTCCTGCAGGACCATGGTAATGGACACCTGCGTCTAGTTCAGTGTGGTTCTCTTTTTCTCGCTGATGCAGAGACACGTTATGCTACCATTGAGCTCGAGATGCTAGCCGTTGTCTGGGCAATGTCAAAGTGTATGCTATACCTAGCTTGCCTATAGCACTTTACTCTGATGATGGATCACCAGCCCCTAATTCCTACTCTGAACAGATATACACTGGATGCCATCGAGAACTCCCGTCTCCAACGCCTCAAGGAGAAGATCTCGCCCTACATCTTTACAGATGTGTGGCGTGCTTGGAAGTTGCTCTGTGTCCCAGACGCATTGTCTCGAGACCCCAGTCAGCCACCCCACACAGGAGGACGAAATCTCGGGAGCTTCTTCTGCTGCCCATGTTCGGACTGTTATAGCCATGAACACCGTTACTCTTTCAGACGAGTCTTCAGCTCAGGATGCCGACCGGATTTTTCAGGATCTTCGTGACGCAGCGAGAACAGATCCTTCGTATACACGTCTACTCAATTGTATCACATCAGGATTCCCTCGCAACAGATATGACAAGCACAATTCCTTACTCCCAGATTGGAAACTACGTGCAGATCTCTACGGCAATGGTGACCTCGTCCTGTATAGAGCAAGAATTGTTGTAGCTGCCGCCCTTCGTCGCCGCACCTTGTCCCACTTGCATGACAGCCACAGGGGTGTGGAACCAACTAAGCGCAGAGCAAGGCAGTCAGTTTTCTGGCCCGGCATTGATTCTGACATCGCCAATACAGTCGGAGTTTGTGAGGCATGTCAGACGTTGCTTTGGAGATGGTGCTGCTAGACACGGCTTTTGCTTTTACTGGTAATTTGTAACAAATAAGTCGATGGGATGGCTATGGGTTCCCCCTTGGGACCCACTTTTACTAATATTTTCATGTACTCCTTGGAGGAGACCATGATTAAAATTTGCCTTTTAAGATGTAATCACCTGTTTTGTGTCAGATATGTTGATGACACCTTTGCTCTATTTAGAGATGAGTTCGGTGCTGACTCCCTCCTTGACACTGCTAATTCACAACATGAAAAAAAGTTGAGTAGGTCTCTAGGGATAGCGGTTTTAGTACCACGATTTTTAGAAAAAAGACTTTTACTGGATTAAGTTCGAACTTTTATAGCTATTGTTTTTATGATTTTAAAACAAATTCTATTTTTACTCTTCTTCACATAGCATTCTTTTTTACTTCCAGCTGAGAATCTTTCAATACAGAAATGCTTTATTTATTTAAATATTTCAAGAAAAAACGGCTTTCCCTCCAAAATATTTTTTAAACTTCCTGATGAATTATTAAATGACCAGATGACTCAGATTAAAAAAACACTTACAGTTCATAAACTAAAATTCTATGCGAGTTTTCCTTTTTCTCCATGAAGATTCATGAAGAGTTCCTTAGGAAAAAATTTACAGAAATCATCCAACAATACTGTGCAGCTGTGGAAGTTAAACTCATCCCTACTGACAATTAGCTCACTTCTCCACTTCAAGGATCGATTGATATATATATATATATATATATATATATATATATATATATATATATATATATATATATATATATATATATATATTTATATATACTTATATATATATATATATATATATATATATATATATATATTTATATATACTTATATATATATATATATATATATATATATATATATATATATATATATAAATATATATATATATATATATATATATATATATATATATATATATATACATATATGTGTGTGTGTATATATATATATAAATATACTGTATATGGTATTTTTCTTTTGTTTTTTACAAAGACAGATTTCTTACCTCCAAAGTTATCTGTTAATTTGCATAAGTTAGCAAGATGAGGAGCTTTTAGCACTAGTTGGAGAATGGGTAATGTTATTCCTCTATGTAAATGTGTTTGTGGTAGCTCAAGTCCCACGGATTACCCCCTAATTTCCATAACTTCCATATTATCTAAAGTTTTTGAACGTCTTCTGGCAAAACGTCTTAATAGGTTTGCTGAAGGTAATAATTTATTCCCTAATTTGCAATTTGGTTTTCGTAAAGGCCTTGGAGCATGTGATGCCCTTCTTCCAATCTCCAATGCTGTACAGAAATCCCTTGACTGTGGTCAGGAAGTTCGTATGATTAGCTTTGATTTTAGTGCTGTCTGTGACTGTGTTAATCTTGAGGCCCTTGTTTTCAAACTCAAACAGTTGGGAGTGGGTGGGTCGTTTCTTAGCATTATTATTGATTTTCTAAGTAATAGATCTCAAAGAGTTGTTGTTGATGGGCCCCATAGTGAGTATAGGGATGTGATATTCGGTGTTCCACAGGGTAGTGTTCTTGGCCCTTTACTTTTCATACTATATACACATGACATGTGGTTTGGCCTAGAAAACAAGCTTGTTGCATATGCAGATGATGCTACTCTCTTTGCATCAATTCCATCCCCTGAATGTTGATCTGGGGTTGGTGAATCCCTTAATAGAGATTTAGCTAAAATTAGGGCATGGTGCAAATTATGGGGCATGAAATAAATCCTAATAAAACTCAAAGTATGATTGTAAGTAGGTTAAGGACGGTGGCTCCTCAACATCCGGATCTCAGTATTGATAATGTTTCTTTAAATTTGTATGATTCTTTTAAAATTTTAGGTGTGATTCTCGACGGCAAATTTACTTTTGAGAAACACATTAGGTCTGTGTCTTCTTCAATTGCACAAAAAATTGGCTTATTGAGAAAGTCTTTTAAGATTTTCCGTGATCAATCTATTCTGAAGAAGTGTTGCAATTCTTTCATTCTACCTTGTTTTGAGTATTATTCTCCTTTGTGGTCTTCAGCTGCTGATTCTCATCTTAATTTGTTGGACAGAAACTTACGGTCTATTAAATTTTTTATTCCTGATCTAGATATTAATCTTTGGCACCGTCGTTCAATTAGTTCATTATTCATGCTGCATAAGATTTTTCATAACTCTGACCATCCTTTACATTCAGATCTCCCTGGACAATTCTATCCTGTTCGTAATACTAGGCAGGCAGTTAATTCTAATAGCCAGGCCTTCTCCATCATGAGGCTCAATACTACCGTACACTATATTCTAGAAGTTTTATTGTTAATTTGTTTTCATCATTTATTTATTTCCTTATTTCCTTTCCTCACTGGGCTATTTTTCCCTGTTGGAACCCTTGGGCTTATAGCATCTTGCTTTTCCAACTAGGGTTGTAGCTTGGCTAGTAATGATAATAATAATAATAATAATAATAATATATATATATATATATATATATATATATATATATATATATATATATATATATATATGTATGTATGTATGTATATGTATATGTATATAACAACTATTGATTTATTCCGTGGAAAGCGGAGTTTCAATAAGAATAATAGTATGAGAGTTTATAGCGCTGGTGCCTTTATCTTGTATTGAGTATTCAGATTGATTTTATAGGTTTAATTTTTTTTCATATTATAACTCTGGTACTATTATTCATATATATATATATATATATATATATATATATATATATATATATATATATATATATATATATATATATTATATAATAAAGAAAGAGTGCCTGGCTATATATATACACACACACATATATATATATATATATATATATATATATATATATATATATATATATATATATAATGTTTATATATATATATATATATATATATATATATATATAATGTTTATATATATATATATATATATATATATATATATATATATATATATGGGTGTCCAACGGACTTAAAAGTCTTTGGCGTCTGTAACTTCTAGGTGGTCACCCAAACAAGTACTGACCACGCCCAGAGTTGATCAACTTTCCATACAACTGGATGATGCAAGCTTAAAACCCTGCGTTATTTCACTGGATATTTGCAATCAGAACCTTAGTACCGATTTTGGGTGTCCACCTAGAAGTTACAGACGCCAAAGGCTTTCAAGTCCGTTGAACACCCCTGGGATATATATATATATATATATATATATATATATATATATATATATATATATATATATATATATATATATATATATATATATATATATATATATATGCAGAAGAACCACAGGGAAAATGAAAATACGAAATATACGCTTAAGTCCTGACTAGTTTCGTGATACTTCTTCAGTCCTCTGAAGAAGTATCACGAAACTAGTCAGGACTTAAGTGTATATTTTGTATTTTCATTTTCCCTGTGGTTCTTCTGCATCTGAGCATCACGTTTTCCTGTGATTTTTACGCATATATATATATATATATATATATATATATATATATATATATATATATATATATATATATATATATATATATATACATTTATATTTATATATATAATATACGGACAAAGTTTTCAGTCTGTCATTCAGTTCTCATTTACGAATAGTGTATGAGTTTTTGATAATTGAGACACGCATGTTATTTCATCATGGACAAGAATACTAAAATAACCTTAATCATCATTGGAATTCATTTATCCCTGTGTAAATTTCAGGCGGAAACTCTTACCATACTTCCAGCAAATATTTAGTTTTGGAAAACTTTTTAGTACAAATATAATTTGCGATAACATTATGGTTCTATAAATATCAATATAGTTTTTTCCTAGACGTGTATTCTATATTTTCATTTTATCAAATATTTTCTCGAAATTCGTATCAGGAAATCACGTTTTATGACATTTTCGTGAAGCTTCGAACCGAGAGCCTAATAAAATTTTCTATATTAGGGCCATGTTCAAGTGGGTAGGCCACATCCAGTAAGGCTGTTTTCCACGTTACCAAACATTAATAATTCGGTGTTTTAACCAGTAATGACTAATGCGGGGTTTTTTGGGTGGGGTCGAAAAGGTTAAAAGATGCCAGAAAACATGGTATGAAGATGCCAATTTTACTCTTAACTCCTGATTCTTTCTACTTTGAAACTCATCTTTCCTATAAAAGAAAATATTCAATAGAGAATATTCAATAGAGAGAGAGAGAGAGAGAGAGAGAGAGAGAGAGAGAGAGAGAGAGAGAGAGAGAGAGAGAGAGAGAGAGATATTCCTTTAAAAAATGAGAAAAATACACGAGCCATCATGTTTATTATATTTAGTAGTATTAGTAGTAAATGATTGGTGGAATCTTTATAACGGCTTAGTGAATTGAGAATTGGTCGATATGTTGAAGAAAGAGAAACAATTGTGCAAGTAACGTAGACCTTTTTTTTAATGATAACTTTTTTATTCCTTTAATTTCGCTGCTATCAGATATGCATGTTTGTTTTTTTCATCAAAGACTTCCATCCAAATTATCCAAGATCGAGTTCATCCGAGAAGACAACTTTCTCGAGAGTCAGTTTGGTATTCTTGAATTTCTTCGTTAAAACTCGTATTTTGAGTTTTTCAATTTAAAAAAAAAGATATGCCTTTCATTTTTACCTTTTTCTAAGTGTGCAATATTTATGTTATTTTACTTTTAGTTGCAAGAAAAGAGGACGATATTGATTCAAAAGTCACATAATGCTCACTCAATACTCTTTTCTTTTTAATTATCTTTTATTTATTATGGTATGAAAGTTTTCCATTAAATTTGTATATTGCTTCATCTTTTCTGTAATTTACAAGATATAAAAGTTGGTGGATAATTCAGAGTGATATCGATATCGACTTATTACTTACTTTTAGATAGATAAATAATAAGAATTACCTATGTATATATATGTATATATATATATATATATGTATATATATATATATATATATATATATATATATATATATATATATATATATATATATATATATCAAATATCTTTTTTCTTTCAAGTGACGGCTCTGTAAGATGTTAAATCATTTAAAGAATGCAATGTGTTGTATATCAAAGCCACTCCATGTCTTACAGTATCACTTATAAAAAATGCAAATGTTTTGTACTAATGCACAATTTAATAATCACATGTCCATCTCCTTATAATTTTCTAAAGTATGATTTTTAATAACCTTCTCCCAACATTGACATTATTTCCAAATTAGTACACTTCCACGAAAGAATTTTCATTCTCATTTACTTCTCCAACTCCATAACTTGACACAACTTAACTTTGCATTCAAGTAACTTAGAATAACTTACCTTTGTAATTAACTTAGCACAAACAACCGATGCATTCAAATCACCTAGCACAGTCATCTTTTATTGTTCTCCAAAACCAGTCTGGCATATACAGTATTCAATTCCCAGACTCACAGTCTTCCACCTACCTTTGCATTCAAATCACCTCACTCAACCCACTTTTATTTTTCTCCAACCCAAGTCAGGCACCTACAGTATTCAGACTCCCAGACCCGGATTCTTTCACTTACATTTACTTTTAAATCAACCAGCACTATATTTGGAGAGCCAGATGCCATCTGGTTCCCCAAATATAGTCAAGCATATATTCAGATGGTGTCTAGTATATTCTCTGATTTTCATTCCTTTTTATTTTTATGGACTATGAACAATATGAAAATGTTTCTTCTTTTACACCTAATCTTACCCATACATTGCTCAAACACATATTTGACCCACACTGTGGATATCATAGAATAGATGGCGCGAGACCCGTATCGGCCAATGGTAACGCACACATGAAGACCGCAGCCATCTTCCCAAGTATAAGTTTGTGTGAGTTTTTTCTATTTTTACTCCCTACAAAGGAATGAGAAGCTTGCTTGTCATTGACATAGTTTCCTTTTAATATACAGGCCATACTTTTTGCTTCATCACAGAGACATCCTTAATTAACAGACAACGAGTACACAACCATTCATAGACCTTTTTATCTGCTCTGTAATAAGGTGCATTAAGATTCCTAGCCTTTGGTTAGCCATTGGTCTGACCCAATTGTGTGTGTGCGTGTGTGTGTTTAGCATCTTAAAACTGAAGCTTTGAGTGTTTCTCTGTGGATGAAGCACTTAGATGAGGTAGGCATAAAGACAGGAGTCAGGGTAGATAGTGTAACTCTCCCTTGATAGGCCAGTCATTTTATGGATATACCCACCACAAATTGCAATAGTAATGAAACTTGGCATTTTTGCTTCTTTTGACCCATGTAATAACATAGTAAAAGTCAAGGAAATTCGAGGCATTGGAACACATTCATTTCGAGCAACCACTTTTTGAAAGTTATGCACGAAAATACGGTAATAGAAATAGCATTACATTTTTTGTTATAACAGTGCTTTTGTTATTTCTTTCACATTTCTCAAAAGATGTCAAACATTTTTATTATTAAATAAATAAATTGAGATAATTAACGTCTAATAGCCTTGTTTTTTTTCTTTTTAGGTTAACCAGTAGCATGGACGATTACGTTTTCTGCAGCGAGTCTCTCGGCAACGGCGAACAAACCACGAAATTAGGTGCCAAGGGGTGTGATGGAATAAACAAGGCAAATGACCTACGGCAGGCTGATATCAAGTGTCGCACCTGGACAAGTTGTACACACCAGATGCAGGAAGGACTTCTGCTCCCAACTGTCTATTGAGCGAGACATCAGAAAACGCGGATATGACTGTACTGGTGGTTTCAGCGGCACTGTGCGTGCACGTCGATCTGCCAGTTCTGCGTTTCACTACAGCAAACACTGTTTGTTCTGTGGAACACCAGACAAGTACCAGGGCAGACAAAAAATGCATAAACTTATACCAGCCCGAACAATGGATTTCCAGAGGAAGGTTACAGAGAGCTGTGTTGAACGCAATGATGCATGGTCAGAGACAGTAAAGGCTCGAGTAGAATTCGTCCAGGACTTGCATGCCGCTGACGCAGTCTATCACAATATATGTAGCATAAACTTCAGAACTGGGAAGCAGATTCCACGCCAGTTCCTTACAGTGCCAAGCAAGCGACCTAAGTATGGTAGACCGGCTGATGACACACGGAATGATGCATTCATAAAAGTCGCAGAGTACCTCAAAGCCAATGACGAGAAACAGACAACGATACCGGATCTCATAGGAAAAATGGGGGAATTTCTTCTTGGAACTGATTGCACACCTTATGGATTCACCTACATGAAGGAATGTATCCAAAAGCACTTTGGTCAGGATATCACCATCGCAGAAATAAATGGCAAAGAGAATGTTGTGACCTTTCGCCACAGGGCCTCTGCGATCATTCACGAATTCCATCAAAGGCCAAAGGAGACATCATATGAAGCTGAGAAGAGGAGACTGATTAAGACGGCAGCAAAACTGATCAAAAGTGATGTGAAATCCGTACAACAGTCGATAGATATGTACCCATGTACAACTGAAATGTCCTCAACAGAAGAAGCCATGTCGTTCCTACCTGAATCACTAAAACTCCTTCTTCAAACACTCTTTGTGGGCCGAGATGCTGATAGAAAAGTCGGTTCTCTAGGCCAAGCTATCATGCAGGCAATTCGGCCCCGAGTGCTGCTGGCACCCTTACAGATAGGACTGGTTGTACAGATGCACCATCATTTTGCATCAAAGTTCTTGATCGACACGCTCCATGCCCACGGATATTGCAGTTCTTATCGTGAGATACAGAGGTATGAACGGAGTGCAGCAGTTGTATTAGGGGCAGACATACCAAACTACCGGCCAGAGCAGTTCATCCAATATATGGCGGACAATGTCAATCACAACATCCATACAATAGATGGCCTCAACACATTCCACGGGATGGGAATGATTGCGTCTGTCATTCCAGGTACCAGGACATCAACAAGAGTGCCACGTGTGTCTGTGACACTGAAGGATGTTGTAGCTGTGGGCCGAATAAACATCCGACATCTGACAACACCTTGCGATGGGCTAGATACTCTGAGGTATGAGGTTCTACAAGATGAGATGGAAAAGGACAGATCTACCAACCTTGACCTCCTCTGGAAGCTGTCCCTCACATTACGCTCACCACGACCAGCATGGTCTGGCATGATGCAAGCCGTGCACACTGGCGTACATCCAGGTCAGTCTACAGTCTTCCTCGACATGAACAGCAGTGATCCAACTTGCATCTATTCAACATTGACATTTCTATCTGAGCACGCCAAACAGTACAACACAAAGGTCATCATCACATTTGACCAACCACTTTGGTGGATGGCGCTTACCATTATTGAAAGTCAATCGGAGGGCAGTGACTTGCGTAAGATTGTACTGCGCATGGGGGGGGGGGGGGCTTCCACACGTTGATGAGCTTCTTGGGGAGTATTGGAAATATCATGTCAGGATCTGGACTGCGCTCTGTTCTGGAACTGGTGTATGCCGAGAACACTGTAATGCACATGCTGTCTGGCAAGGCATATGACCGAGCTATCCGTGGGTATCTCTTGGTTGATACAGCACTGAACACTCTCCTCGCAGAAAGGATACTTGGTACGCTAGTGCCTACTTGTTCGCAGGCTAAGAATGATGGTCCTCAGGGTATCGTAGAAGATGACAAACCAAGTGAAGACGAGATAATGCAAAGCATAGATGATGCACAGGCAGCCATAGATTAATATGATACCGACTCAGGGTCGCAAAGTGTGGGAGCTGGACCAATTGACCTGTGTTAGCTGCGAGACCTGTATGATTCATTGATGAAGGGTGAGTGTTCTACTGAAGATATCCTTTCAGCCCCGGTTCTGGACTCTGTTCGTGACATCATGAATGTTGCCCGACAATCGATGAAGGATCTACGTACTGCACAGCTATGGCTGCAATACATGGACATGATTGACATATTGAGGACATTCCTGAGGTCGGAACGCACTGGTGACTGGCGTCTGCACGTGCACGCTTTGCACGACATGTTGCCCTACCTGGCAGCTGCAGGCCACAATCTCTACACCAAATCTATTTACGACTACCTGCAGCGACTGGCACAACTGTCTATTCAGCACCCCGAGGTCCATCACCAGTTCCAGAATGGATATCACGTAGTGCTGCGCTCAGATCGGTACTGGGCCGGCTTGTCCACAGATCTTCTGATCGAGCAAGTGCTCATGAGAAGTGTGAAAACCACAGGGGGACTGACAAGGGGACATGGCATGAGCGAGTCGCAAAGGATCACGTGGCTGCTGTCCACCCCCATATGTGCAGAGGTCAACATGGCCTTGCAAGACTACACGTCAGTGCCGTATGGGACCAGTGACCAGCACAAAGAACAAAGAGCAGCTCGACAAGCACGGGACACAGATGACACGCACAAACTCATTGGCTACCTGTCATCAAAGGATCCCTTTGGAAACGATCCAACTCTGCAAAGCATTGACACTGGCATCACAGCTGGAGATTCGGTCAATGCTGACCAAGCAGCGTCAGTGGGCAGGAAGATCTTAGATGGAATGGTTGGCAAAAAGGTTCTTGATCACACGTTCAAGAAAAAAAATCAGGTTGTGACTTTAGACACACGTTCATCAGTGAAAAATGGCAAAGAATCTGTTCTGATAGATCCACAACTGTTGTTCCAACGTCTGAGTATGGCAGGATCACGCTGTGATGACCTCACTGATGTCTTCAAGTACGAACTATGCAGTTACCCACCAGCACTGTTTCAGACCATTGATATCCTGCTTGAGGCCGACAAGCCAGCGCTAGCCGAGGCCATTTGGAAACAACTCCCCCTTGCCGTTCGCAACACAGTGCTGCCACAGAATGTGCAATATGTTCTGGATGGTGGGGCATTGCTACACAGAATTCCTTGGAATTTTGGCGAGACCTATGAAGGAATCTCCAGTCACTACATACGATATGTTGGAGACAGGTATGGTAAAGCTGTCATAGTGTTTGATGGATATGTGAGCGCACCCTCCACCAAAGATGTAGCGCACAGCAGGCGCGTTCGATCTCACAGCAGTCCCCTTGTCAACTTCACAAAGGACATGGTATGTACTATGAAGAAAGATGACTTCCTTGCCAACCAAACAAATAAACAAAGCTTCATCAATCTACTGAGTGATGACCTTCAACGGCAGCACAACGATGTTCTTCATGCCAGGGCAGATGCAGATGTCCTCATAGTGGAGACAGCCGTTGCATGTGCAAACACCAAGGACACCGTGGTAGTTGGCGATGACACCGATCTTCTTGTTCTCCTATGTAGTCGTGCAGGGCCCACATCACACAACCTGTTCTTCCGACCTGAGCCTAAGCTGACGTCAAGGAGGCAAGCAAGATGTTGGAATATCGAGCAAGTGCAAAAGACACTTGGACGCCATGTGTGTGACAAGCTCCTTGTGGCACATGGACTCCTGGGTTGTGATACCACGTCAAGACTGTACAGTACTCCATTGGCAAATCAGCAGCTTTAAAGAAGCTGAACTCCAGTGCGTATTTCTCTGGGCTTTTGGCAACGTTCAACACTCCTGGAGCGTCGAAAGAGGATTTCATGACAGCTGGAGAGAATGCCGTGGTTTGCTTGTACAATGGCCAGCCTGGGGAAACACTGGACATACTAAGGCTTCAGCGCTTCTGCCAGAAGGTTTCAACAAGCACTGTCAGAGTTGAGCCTCGTACCCTGCCCCCTACATCAGCATCTGCAAAGCAACATTGCCTACGGGTGTGTGTTCAGGTTCAGCAGTGGCAAGGAGTTGGCATGGATGCCAATGGTTGGGGATGGGCTATCCGTGGCGAGAGAATGGTTCCCGTTATGACCGAGATGAAGCCTGCTCCAGATTACCTGCTAGATGCCATCCACTGTGGCTGCAATACAGACTGAAGCACCCGACTGTCGCAAGTACAACCTGGAATGCTCTTCCGCCTGCAGTGAATGCAAAGAACTTTACTGTTCTAATGTGACCTTGCCAGAATCAGAAAGTGATCCAGAAGAAGAATGCACTCTTGCTGGTCCTGAAGATGAATAAACATTTGTCAGTGTGGTCTGGTACATGGAGATGTCTTGGCAACATGATTAGACTTGACTCTCAGTTCATTCAACTCTTGATCATTGGTCATGGTCATCTTAATTTAGCTAAGGTGAATGCCGGTGTCGTAATGTAACATGTATACAGTTGTTTGTCTAGACTCTAGAATATACACTGAAAATTTTATGCAGATTTTTTTTCTTCAAACCTTCTCTTAATGATTGCAAAATTTGGAAATGTTCCAATTCTTCGATATTCCTTGATTTTTAGTATGTCATTCTCCACTAAATTTGACATTGAAAAATGCATGTTTCATTACTATTGCAATTTGTGGTGGGTTCGACCCAAAAATGACGTAGAATGACTGGTGTGTGCGTGTGTGTGTTTAGCATCTTAGAACTAAAGCTTTGAGTGTTTCTCTGTGGATGAAGCACTTAGATGAGGTAGGCATAAAGACAGGAGTCAGGGTAGATATTGTGACTCTCCCCTGATGCAGGATCGCTTGTAAGGTTGAGGTGATTTTCTTTTGACGTTTAATATTGGGTGGCTCAGTCAAGTTTGTGGATTTAGGTCCCTTGTCCAAATCTTCCTCTCATCCTAAACTGGACAAGCACTTTGTTCGTCAACTTCTTCAATGAAACAAATGTATGTATATACTGTATATATATATGTATGTATATACATATATATATATATATATATATATATATATATATTTCAAATAAGCCATATATTTTAATACACTAATCTGGATTCTCTTAACAACCTCGGGATGAGAGCCCCATGCAAAATCACTCAAAGACTAAAGCATCTGACCGGCCGGGTTTCGAACCCTGGTCGACAAGTATATGTTCAGAAGAATTGTCGTTGACTTTTATATTTCATCGTGGTAGCGTCACTGTCATACAATTATCCTAGACCAGGGTTCGAAATCTAGCCGGTCAAATGCTATAGTCTTTGAGTGATTTCACGCCGGGGCTCTGATCCCGAGGTCGTTAAGAGAATCCAGACTTCAATGTATTAAAATATATGGCCTATTTGAAATATGAAAAACACATTTAAATGTGCAAAATTTATCATTATCCGAATGCCAAGTTACAAACCTACCAATTAGCTACGATGGTGAAGACTGGTTGATTTCAATTCTAAAGAACAAAATTCCTGAATTCGACATGTATATGTACAGAAGAATTGTAATTGACTTTTATCTTTCTTCGTGGCTAAATGGTACGGTCACTGTCATACAAGAATCCTGGACCAGGGTTCGAAACCCGGCTGGTCAGATGCTATTGACTTTGAGAGATTTTGCCTCGAGAGACTGATCCTGATGTCGTTACGAGAATCCAGACAACATATTAAAATATATGGCCTATTTGATATATATATATATATATATATATATATATGTATATATATGTATATATACTGTGTATATATATATATATATATATATACATATATATTACTTCTGATAAATAGTTTATTTATCCCCTTATTTCTTTTCCACACTGGACTTCTTTTCCTGTCGTTGTCCTATTGTTCATAACAACCTGCTTTTCTAACTAGGATTGTAGTTAGCTAGTAGTGTTAATAATAATATATATAGTATACATGATTAACCAAACTGTTGAATTTATTATTATTATTTTTATCATCATTATTACTATTGTTAATGTTATTATTATTATTATTATTATTTAATAATCTAACTTTATTATAAAATGAATCTCCATCTCTAGTTATATCCTTTTGGGTTTTGATGTAACAAATGAAAACTGATGGTAATAACAAGTAAAAGAAGTTTGACCTGTAAGTAGGGCAGACAAAACGAAAGGGAATGAAAGAATCAGAAGAAGAGGGAAGCATTATATATGGCGGGAGAAGAAAGGTAAACTGTAAGCGGTACACTGGTGATTAAAGGAGCCATACGCGTTTTATGGATTATCAAGATTTCTTTTATGAAGATGAAGTTTAATGATGGAAATTCCCTTCTATTCTTAGTAGGAATAGTAAATAATTTTATTTCTCTTCGAAGTCTGTTTTGCTTTTGGTTGTAATATTTCCATCATGGATTTCTTTTTTATATTTTTTGGCCAGAAATCCGTCGTCATCTTTGATGTATGGAGTGACAACACTTGAAGATAACTTTGCTAACTGCTTGTTCTTGAACTTCACAACTTGACTCGACTCTCCTCACGGAGACTTCGTCTTAGCTTTGAAGAACTTTTGCCTTCACCAACGCAGCTCCGTGGTAATTGTGTACTTGTGTTCGCCCATCTTACTGTCTGTCTACGAGAGGTCTCAAAACTACTTCAATATAGCCCAATAAAAATTTTTCCCTTCCATTTCATTATCAGCTGTTGAATATCTTTTCCCCTATAGAGCCCAATGGAATTTTTCACTTTTATTAACATTCCCAGCTGTTGAGTTCTTCTTTGAATACGCCAGTCAAGATGTAAAGGTCCTCCTCTTATGGCATTTAATGGCATTTAGGAACATAACTGTTGCGACAACATTTTACGTCAATCAACCAATCAAATAATCTAGTTGAACTCCTCTCTCTCTCTCTCTCTCTCTCTCTCTCTCTCTCTCCCTCTCTCTCTCTCTCTCTCTCTCTCAAGTGATCATTAATCACTTCCTGCAAACTTTGCCAGCACCTGTTTCCTTTTTGCAGCTTGCAAAGTGATCCCACTGACCATTAGGGTTCTTCACCAAAGACTTTTCCAGAAATGACTTCAGACCTTTTGCTTCACATCTAACATTACACAGATAATCTAGTTGAACTCCTCTCTCTCTCTCTCTCTCTCTCTCTCTCTCTCTCTCTCTCTCAAGTGATCATTATTCGCTTCCTGCAAACTTTCCCAGCGCCTGTTTCCTTTTTGCAGCTTGCAAAGTAATCCCCTGACCATTAGAGTTCCTCACCAAAGACTTTTCCAGAAATGACTTCAGACCTTTTGCTTCACATCTAACATTACACAGGCAATCTAGTTGAACTCCTCTCTCTCTCTCTCTCTCTCTCTCTCTCTCTCTCTCTCTCTCAAGTGATCATTAATCGCTTCCTTCAAACTTTGCCAGCACCTGATTCCTTTTTGCAGCTTGCAAAGTGATCCCCTGACAATTAGAGTTCATCGCCAAAGACTTATCCAGAAATGACTTCAGACCTTTTGCTTCACATCTAACATTACACAGGCAATCTAGTTGAACTCTTCTCTCTCTCTCTCTCTCTCTCTCTCTCTCTCTCTCAAGTGATCATTATTCGCTTCCTGCAAACTTTACCAGGACCTGTTTCCTTTTTGCAGCTTGCAAAGTGATCCCCTGACCGTTAGACTTCCTCACCAAAGACTTTTTCAGAAATGACTTCAGACCTTTTGCTTCACAGCTAACATTACACAGGCAATCTAGTTGAACTCCTCTCTCTCTCTCTCTCTCTCTCTCTCTCTCTCTCTCTCTCTCTCTATCTCTCTCTCTCTCTCTCTCTATCTCTCTCTCTCTCTCTCTCTCTCTCAAGTGATCATTAATCACTTCCTGCAAACTTTGCCAGCACCTGTTTCCTTTTTGCAGCTTGCAAAGTGATCCCACTGACCATTAGGGTTCTTCACCAAAGACTTTTCCAGAAATGACTTCAGACCTTTTTGCTTCACATCTAACATTACACAGATAATCTAGTTGAACTCCTCTCTCTCTCTCTCTCTCTCTCTCTCTCTCAAGTGATCATTATTCGCTTCCTGCAAACTTTCCCAGCGCCTGTTTCCTTTTTGCAGCTTGCAAAGTAATCCCCTGACTATTAGAGTTCCTCACCAAAGACTTTTCAGAAATGACTTCAGACCTTTTGCTTCACATCTAACATTACACAGGCAATCTAGTTGAACTCCTCTCTCTCTCTCTCTCTCTCTCTCTCTCTCTCTCTCTCTCAAGTGATCATTAATCGCTTCCTTCAAACTTTGCCAGCACCTGATTCCTTTTTGCAGCTTGCAAAGTGATCCCCTGACAATTAGAGTTCATCGCCAAAGACTTATCCAGAAATGACTTCAGACCTTTTGCTTCACATCTAACATTACACAGGCAATCTAGTTGAACTCTTCTCTCTCTCTCTCTCTCTCTCTCTCTCTCTCTCTCTCTCTCAAGTGATCATTATTCGCTTCCTGCAAACTTTACCAGGACCTGTTTCCTTTTTGCAGCTTGCAAAGCGATCCCCTGACCATTAGACTTCCTCACCAAAGACTTTTTCAGAAATGACTTCAGACCTTTTGCTTCACAGCTAACATTACACAGGCAATCTAGTTGAACTCCTCTCTCTCTCTCTCTCTCTCTCTCTCTCTCTCTCTCTCTCAAGTGATCATTAATCGCTTCCTGCAAACTTTGCCAGCACCTGATTCCTTTTTGCAGTGATCCCCTGACCATTTGAGTTTCTCACAAAAGACTTTTTCAGAAATGACTTCAGACCTTTTGCTTCACATCTAACATTACACAGGCAATCTAGTTGAACTCCTCTCTCTCGCTCTCTCTCTCTCTCTCTCTCTCTCTCTCTCTCTGAAGTGATCATTAATCGCTTCTTGCAAACTTTGCCAGCACCTGTTTCCTTTTTGCAGCTTGCAAAGTGATCCCCTGACCATTAGAGTTCCTCACAAAAGACTCTTCCAGAAATGACCTCAGACCTTTTGCTTCACATCTAACATAACACAGGCAATCTAGTTGAACTCCTCTCTCTCTCTCTCTCTCTCTCTCTCTCTCTCTCTAAGTGATCATTATTCGCTTCCTGCAAACTTTCCCAGCACCTGTTTCCTTTTTGCAGCTTGCAAAGTGATCCCCTGACCATTAGAGTTCCTCACCAAAGGATTTTCAGAAATGACTTCAGACCTTTTGCTTCACATCTAACATTACAAAGGCAATCTAGTTGAACTCTCTCTCTCTCTCTCTCTCTCTCTCTCTCTCTCTCTCACTCAAGTGATCATTTATCGCTTCCTGCAAACTTTCCCAGCACCTGTTTCCTTTTTGCAGCTTGCAAAGTGATCCCCTGACCATTAGAGTTCCTCACCAAAGACTTTTCCAGAAATGACTTCAGACCTTTTGCTTCACATCTAACATTACACAGGCAATCTAGTTGAACTCATCTCTATCTCTCTCTCTCTCTCTCTCTCTCTCTCTCTCTCAAGTGATCATTAATCGCTTCTTTCAAACTTTGCCAGCACCTGATTCCTTTTTGCAGCTTGCAAAGTGATCCCCTGACAATTAGAGTTCATTGCCAAAGATTTTTCCAGAAATGACTTCAGACCTTTTGCTTCACATCTAACATTACACAGGCAATCTAGTTGAACTCTTCTGTCTCTCTGTCTCTCTCTCTCTGTCTCTCTCTCTCTCTCTCTCTCTCTCTCTCTCTCTCTCTCTCAAGTGATCATTAATCGCTTCTTGCAAACTTTACCATCACCTGTTTCCTTTTTGCAGCTTGCAAAGTGATCCACTGACCATTAGAGTTCATCACCAAAGACTTTTCCAGAAATGACTTCAGACCTTTTGCTTCACATCTAACATTACACAGGCAATCTAGTTGAACTCCTCTCTCTCTCTCTCTCTCTCTCTCTCTCTCTCTCTCTCTCTCTCTCAAGTGATCATTAATTGCTTCCTGCAAACTTTTCCAGCACCTCTTTTCTTTTTGCAGCTTGCAAAGTGATCCCCTAACCATTAGAGTTCCTCACAAAAGACTTTTCCAGAAATGACTTCAGAACTTTTGCTTCACATCTAGCATAACACAGGCAATCTAGTTGAACTCCTCTCTCTCTCTCTCTCTCTCTCTCTCTCTCTCTCTCAAGTGATCATTAATTGCTTCCTGCAAACTTTTCCAGCACCTCTTTTCTTTTTGCAGCTTGCAAAGTGATCCCCTAACCATTAGAGTTCCTCACAAAAGACTTTTCCAGAAATGACTTCAGAACTTTTGCTTCACATCTAGCATAACACAGGCAATCTAGTTGAACTCCCCTCTCTCTCCCTCTCTCTCCCTCTCTCTCTCTCTCTCTCTCTCTCTCTCTCTCTCAAGTGATCATTATTCGCTTCCTGCAAACTTTCCCAGCACCTGTTTCCTTTTTGCAGCTTGCAAAGTGATCCCCTGACCATTAGAGTTCCTCAACAAAGGCTTTTTCAGAAATGACTTCAGACCTTTTGCTTCACATCTAACATTACACAGGCAATCTAGTTGAACTCTCTCTCTCTCTCTCTCTCTCTCTCTCTCTCTCTCTCTCAAGTGATCATTAATCGCTTCCTGCAAACTTTCCCTGCACCTGTTTCCTTTTTGCAGCTTGCTAAGTGATCCCCTGACCATTAGAGTTCATCACCAAAGACTTTTCCAGAAATGACCTCAGACCTTTTGCTTCACATCTAGCATAACACAGGCAATCTAGTTGAACTCCTCTCTCTCTCTCTCTCTCTCTCTCTCTCTCTCTCTCAAGTGATCATTAATCGCTTCTTGCAAACTTTGCCAGCACCTGTTTCCTTTTTGCAACTTGCAAAGTGATCCCATGACCATTAGAGTTCCTCACAAAAGACTTTTCCAGAAATGACCTCAGACCTTTTGCTTCACATCTAGCATAACACAGGCAATCTAGTTAAACTCCTCTCTCTCTCTCTCTCTCTCTCTCTCTCTCTCTCTCTCTCAAGTGATCATTATTCGCTTCCTGCAAACTTTCCCAGCACCTGTTTCCTTTTTGCAGCTTGCAAAGTGATCCCCTGACCATTAGAGTTCCTCAACAAAGGCTTTTTCAGAAATGACTTCAGACCTTTTGCTTCACATCTAACATTACACAGGCAATCTAGTTGAACTCTTCTCTCTTTCTCTCTCTCTCTCTCTCTCTCTCTCTCTCTCTCAAGTGATCATTAATCGCTTCCTGCAAACTTTCCCTGCACCTGTTTCCTTTTTGCAGCTTGCTTAGTGATCCCCTGACCATTAGAGTTCATCACCAAAGACTTTTCCAGAAATGACCTCAGACCTTTTGCTTCACATCTAGCATAACACAGGCAATCTAGTTGAACTCCTCTCTCTCTCTCTCTCTCTCTCTCTCTCTCTCTCTCTCTCAAGTGATCATTAATCGCTTCTTGCAAACTTTGCCAGCACCTGTTTCCTTTTTGCAGCTTGCAAAGTGATCCCCTGACCATTAGAGTTCCTCACAAAAGACTTTTCCAGAAATGACATCAGACCTTTTGCTTCACATCTAGCATAACACAGGCAATCTAGTTGAACTCCTCTCTCTCTCTCTCTCTCTCTCTCTCTCTCTCTCTCTCAAGTGATCATTAATCGCTTCCTGCAAACTTTCCCTGCACCTGTTTCCTTTTTGCAGCTTGCTAAGTGATCCCTGACC
>NC_090759.1:11837885-11861683 GCF_036898095.1 Palaemon carinicauda | reverse complement strand
GTGGCACAGTGTGGACGACAGGCGCCGGTTATGAGCAGATCACCTGTCCAGAACACAGCTAATGCCCACAGCCCTGGGAGGGAGACTACCTCTGTCCAGACTCCTTCAAGGTGGAGAGCAGTACCGGTGAATGCTACTCCGACCCCGTCATCCTATTCTGGATCAACCAGTAGCCAGGAGACCCGAAGTGGGAGCGAGTCCAGTGCTCCTTCTCGGACTGTGGGGAAGAAGAAGAAGAAGAGCAAGAAGGCAAAGCCCAGGAAGTCAAGAACTGAGGAGTATCATAGGGCTTTAAACACCAGGCCTTCGGTGTAGAAGATGGGGCTACATCGAAGGAGGGTGTGAGTGCTAGGGTGCATGTTCCTAGTATTCCGGCGGCAGCCTCGGAAATCTCGATTTCCAAGGTTACCCCTCAACCTGAAAAAGTCATTGCACCTCCAATGGCTCTTTCAGGATTGGCCTGTGATAACCTGTCCTCGACACAGTCCAGAGCTTCTCCAACTGACTCCTCCACGGAGAAAGCAGAAACTGAGGCTGTATTGAAAACCCTTCGTAGGGTTAACCTGGCGCAGTTGGCTCCTGTACCACTCATGGTTGTCCCAGTGACCATGTCTGAGTTTCCATCGGGAGCGTTGGATGCTCTCATTGACTCCGGAGCTGAGGTCAATCTCCTGTCATCGAGAGTAGTACAGGATTACCAGCTGCAGATGGTACCCAACACCATTGGACTGAAGGGTTTAGGGCAAACAGGACCTAAGACCCTAGGTACTGTACTGTTGACCCCTATACTGCATGGAATGACATTCGCCCCGGGTGTGTTCCATGTAGTGCCTTTAGGAACTATGGCTGAGTACGTAGTGCTTGGTTACCAGTTCTTGAGAGCAAATGGGGTGATAGTTGACGGAGCCCGAAATCGGCTGAGCGTTGGCAGTATTCCCCAAGAGCCTCTTTGGGAGTATTATGTCCCGATACGTGGAGCCTGTTGTCAGCAAGTGCTTTATGCACTTGATGTCCACGCAACCGATTCAATGAAGATTGCCAGTATTGAGCCAGTACTTGTTCCAGTTAGTGTTAACTTTCCTAAGGGACTTGACACGTCTTTTAGGTGCCCTGCTTGTCCGACCAACTGTTGGCCGGAAATGTATTATGATGGCGACATCATAACCCCCGGTCTGTCAAGGAAAGTTACAGCAATTCCTGGCATCCTCGAACTGAAAGATGGAAAAGCCTCAGTTTTAATCAAGGGTTCATCTGAAGAAACTGCCAAGATCAAGAAGGGCGATCTCTTGGGGAAAGTGTTCACCATGGTAATGGTGGATGCTCCTCTATCCTGCCTGATAGCGCAGGAGTGTGACCTGACTCCTGAACCGAGCGTATTGGAAGAGATAGACAATCTGTCTATCTCCGACGAACTGGACTCTTCTCAGAAGGACCAGTTTTGTCAAATGCTTCGACGTCATCTTCCAGTCATCAGTACTGGTGATGATGATGTGGGAGAGTGCTCAAGCACACCAATACGCATCCACCTGTATGACGAGACGCCCATTTATCAGAGAGTTCGACGGTTTGCCAAACCCGTCGCTGACGCCATCGAGGGACAGTGCAAGGAGTTGCATGAACTGGGTATTATTGAACCCAGCATCTCTCCTTGGTCTTCACCCATTGTTCCAGTCCGAAAAAAGGACAATAGTATACGGTTGTGTGTGGACTACCGTAGACTGAATAAGGTGACTGTCTCTGATAAGTTCCCGATGCCTAACATGGCCGACTCTGTATTTGGACTTCAAGGAGTCAAATACTTTACAACCCTTGACCTGGTTCGTGGATACTACCAGTTATCGTTGGCAGAGGACAGTAAGGAATACACGGCTTTCTCTACTGCCTTTGGACACTGGCAGTTCAGACGCTTATCGTTTGGACTGAAAAATGCACCTGCAGTGTTCCAGAGAGAAATGCAGAGTATTCTCCAAGAGTTCCCGAAAGCCAAGGTGGTTGTCTACATTGACGACATATTGATACTTGGGTCTTCTTTCGAGGAACACCTGAAACTGGTAGAACGAGTTTTGGCTACTCTCCAGAAGCACGGACTCAAGATAAAACTCGGGAAGTGTTCTTGGGTTCAAGCCGAGGTCCAGTATCTTGGTCATCTGGTTGGACGTTCTGGTATGCGTAAGCTACCAGAATACATCCAAAAAGTGGAAGACTTCCCTAAACCGACCACTGTGCGTGAGCTACGGGGATTCCTGGGACTGGTCAACTTCCAAAGGAAGTTTATCCCCATGTGCTCACAGATAGCCAAACCCTTATCTGCGAAGACTGGAGGACGAAAATCTCAAGGAACTAGGAAACTGAAGTGGACTGCAGAAATGGACAGTGCCTTTGTGCGCTTGAAGGAACTGATCAAAGAGGACATTATGTTGTCATATCCTGACTACTCCGCTGATGCTAAACCTTTGGAGTTGTTTGTTGATGCTTCGGGTGAAGGTGCTGGTGCTTGTCTGTGCCAGGAGTCCTTGGAGCATCCAGGGGAGCGTCGGGTGATAGCGTACGACTCCATGACTTTCCTTGACTGCGAGACCCGTTACTCTACCATTGAGCGTGAGTTGGCTGCTCTGCGATGGGGAGTGAAAACCTTCAGGGCCTTCCTTTATGGTCAGTTCTTCGTGATCCATTCTGATCACCGTCCCCTGATGTACCTTCATGACATGAAGATGGTGGACAGTCGTCTAGCACGGACACTGGAGGACCTGTCCGAATTTAACTTTATTGTTAATTACTGTCCAGGAGATCAGAATGCCGCTGCTGACTGGTTATCCCGCTGGCCCGCATTGACTGACTATCTGTTAGCTACTGAACCCAGCACTCCGAAGTTGCCTACTGGACTGGCCTTGTATAAGGAGGTTCGTGGTGGTCCAGATTCTCTCATCGAATCCTTGCAGCTAGTCGTGAACTGCTGGACAGAAGGGTCAGGTGTCGCACCCGACTCTTCGCTGAAGGGAGCCAAGCTCCGGGATGCCTTAGTTCAGCAGTTTCTGAAACACGCCGGTCGACTAGGCTTCAAACTGGACAAGACCAGCAGGAACAGGATCAAGGTAATGAGATTTCCAGGTACAGTCCCAGCTCTGGAGTTGCTATTGGCAGCATCAAAGTTATTGAACCTGGAAATCTGGGTCCATTGGGGTCCCACTTGCCCCGTAGTCTATCGTGATCCATCCGTGACTGAGCCTCAGTGTGTGCATCTTCAGTGTCTGTCTGGAGTGCATTTTAATCCTCTGATTGAGCTCCGCAATTACGTCCCTCCAACTGACGTGATTCTGGGCCATAAGGCGGAGGTAAAATCTCGTGTTCGTGACGCTGAGGGCTTGATCACTGATGATCAGGAAGCGCCGGAGGATTGTCCTGTAATCCAGTACGTGACAGAAAAGGCACCTCGTCAGTCCAGTTGTACCCATGTGTCTCAACACTCGGCAGTAGGTATAGTAATGATGCAGGAGACCTTATTTTGTGCTCTTGTTGATACAGGAGCACAGGTTTGTCTAGTAAGTGAGTCTGTACTGAGCCAACTTGACATAGAGTACCAGGTACTGTCAGGAGAACAGCTAGAGGGGTTGACTGGTTTCTGCACCAGCATTCTAGGCTACGTCCAGTTAAAGGTGAAGTGTCCTTCTGGGTGGGGGCTACCGCTGTTTAACTATGCGGTGGTAGCTGCCAAAGACATTAACTTTTGTTATGTTCTTGGTAGGAATATACTGGACGCAGCCTACCTGACACTGGATTCACCCCGAGAACAGTTGGTGTATGAGCACACTACTGTTCTTCAGTTGTCTCCCAAGGTACTCTCAATCTCCTCCCTGCATACCGAGACCACTGTTATGAAGGTAACTGATCCTGAATCTGATCAGGGAGTGTTCTCTGGAAATGCTCTTCTGTCCTTCAGTCAGGTGTCCAAGATCCAAGGAGATCATCGACAGATTCAATCTGTCATTAAGATGATCTACTCTGGGGTTCCTGCATCTCGAGTTCCACGCTCCTGTCTACCCTATAGAAGATGTTGGTCAAACCTGGAAGTTCACCAGGGTTTGCTAGTGAAGTGGAACCCAGACGGCTCAGTAGTCCCAGTAGTCACCTTCAATGTCCTGATTGACCTAGTTGCCGAGACACACCTCCAGAATGTTCACTGGGGGATCGGAAAAATGATTGCAATGCTCCGTCGACTCGTCTGGCACAGATCTTTAATTAATGTAATCAGAGATATGTGCCGGACGTGTTGGGAATGTCAGACTTGTAAGGTCTCAAGGGAGGTGGTTGCCCCTACGACCTTGAAAATAGTGACCTCTTCTCCCTTTGAATTGGTTGCTATGGATCTTGTGAGTCTCCCAACAACCAGTACTGGTTTTATTGGGTGTCTGATGGTAGTCGACCATTATTCCAAGTGGGTAACGGCAGTACCCATAAGGAATAAGAAGAGCAGTACGATATGCCAGGCGCTTGAAGACCGAGTTTTTCCTGTTATTCCTCGTGTTCCAGTCCGGATATTGACTGATAACGGCCCTGAGTTTATTTCCCAGGAATTTACTGAGTTGTTGGAGCGGTATAATGTGGTACATGTGAAAACAACTCCGTATAAACCCTCTAGTAACGGTGCAGTGGAGTGAGTGAATCGTACCATTGGTGAGTTACTAAGGGTGATTTCTGGGGAATCTCGGAAATGGGACCAGTTCTTATCCCGAGCAGTTCTCAGCTACAACCATTCCCACCACACTGAGATTGGCTGTACACCAGCTGAGAACATACTGAAGGGTGCTCACGATGTTGATAGTATCCCGTTGCTATCAGCAGAAACGAGAGACCCATGGGCGGAAGGACATCCGCGGTACAAACCGTTTAAAAAGGGTTCTCTGGTGCTTAAGAAGGTGCACCTGTTGGGACACCTTCTGACGAACAAGCTCATCCCTAGGTTTCAGGGGGTATTCCGTGTTACTAAGGTACACGAGAATAAGGTCACCTATGAGCTGCAGAGACTGCCTGATGGTGAACTGGTAAAAGCTCACCATATCCAGTTAAAGGCCTGGTTTGAACCTCCAGTTTATCTTAGGAGGCACTTTCTCTGGTATCCGAAGGGTCCTGATCCTGTTACAGAGACTCTGAGTAGTCCAGAACTCATGGATGACAGTCCTGTTTCTTCTGAAGTCTCTGAGAGTTCTAGTTCTAGTAGTGATGGCGACTCCTATGGGGTAGCTGCAGTAGTGGCGTCCTACCTTCTGTCTCGAGATTGTAACAAGTCCTGACGACAGAGGAAAAGTCACCATCCTACTAGGGCTACTACTCAGCCTAAGCCCATTCTTAAGCCAGCTAGGACTTACGAGAGAAAGAAAGCACTGGATGCTTGGTTATATCCTCCGGAAAATTGTGATGAGACTCCTGTGTTAAAGCCTGAATCGTTTCGAGATCATTTGGTACTCCAACTATGGGAGAACAGCCCCACTGGAATGTGTAAAACCCCTATTTTGTCTCCCGAGTCAGTGGTTCACTGTCCTGTTCCTGAATTGCCAACGCCCCAGTTCTTAGCTTCTTCTTTCCAAGAGGAAGGTATCGTTCATCCTCTGGGGAGTTGGGAATTCTGGGAAGTTTCCAGTATTCCATTATTGGAACTACCTTCTGGTGTTTCCAAGAGTTCCAGTCCAGATTGGTCAAGACCTGCTACTTTAGAAAGCCCTGTTTCTGAATCGGCAGTGTCTAATTATCCTGATAATGACTTTCTTGGTTTATTGCCACCCAATTGTGACGACCGACTGTCGCCTGAAGATCCCACCTTTAGTGGATTTAGTCCCCCATGGACTAGGTCAAAGGGTCCTGTTCTTGACCTACCTTTAGTTCAGTCTCGAGTCCTGGAGTGGAGACCTCGTCTCACTGACCAGACGAATATTATAGAGAGGGAACCATCCTCCATTCCTAAGTCACCTCAGAATTTAAACCCTTTCCTACATTCTGATGGTGGATTAAAACACCGGTCAGAGCTCGAGGCTGAAGTGGCACAGTCAGGTATATCAAACCTGAACGTTACAGCACTGTTTGGGTCGCCCGAAATACAAAGTTGCCCCGAGTCATCGCCTGATTTTTCGGGATTTTTATTGTCCTCTTCTGAGTCTATGGATTCTGTCTCTGGTTTACCTCAAAGTATGTCGATCACCCGCAGATACCAACTGTTATGTGAGGTTATCGACCGATTAAAGACACCCAGCCTGTATCTGGAGAGTCGCCGGCTTAGCCTGTCTCCTGTGCTGCGAGAAATTAATATGGCTCGCCAGCAGATTGCTGAATCCCGGCGCATGTCCCAAGACAGAATTTTGAGACTCAGAAGAAGAACTATAAATCTCCCACGGAATTAATCTTGGTACAGTTTTTAAAGAAAGTTTTGATAGTAATTACCCTTTTTTGTTCTTATTAGTTATATTTTAATTCCCACATTGGGTATCTGAAAGGCTGGGAAAGGGACACGTGGTGTGAGGAAATCTTTATTTAGTCACGGTTTCTGTAACTGTTGTATTTATTGTTGTACTGTAAATCGACTTTGACCGTGACAGTTATAATAAATTCAGTAAATTGCTTTTATCAGGTAACACCTGTAGTCCAAAATCAATGAGTTTTGTATGTTTTTTAAAATTGATTTTGGACTGCAATGGATGTAATTTTTTTTTCCTTGTTAGATCCTGAATGTATACCTGTAATACTGATGTTTTCTGTATGATATGGAAATTGTTATATTGTATATTATTGAAGCATTGTTGGGAAGAATAGACAATAATCTAACTTTTTATTTGTAAGTACTGGATCTCCATTGTGTTTAAAAGGTTGTCTATTCCTATTGCTTTTTGTTAAGTCATGAGTCTGTGGAAAAAAATGTATTGTACCTAGTGTAAATTTATGTAATTTGATATGTAACTTAAGGAAGGGATGATGAATTAAATCTCTAGTTGATCATCCTACCTTTTTACTGAATTTTTTTGCAAGGTAAATTTTCTTTTTCCACTTGAATGTACAGAGTTTGTGTGGGGTGTTGCTGTCAGTTACGAGGCATTTTTTGGATGGGCTTGAGGGCTAATGGGGGGGAATGCAATATATAAGGGTTTGTGACTGAGAAAACTTTAGTGGTTTGTGTGTGTATGAAATATATTTGATTTTATTTTTTTCTTTTGTATCCCTCAAGCCCCCCTTTTTCCAAAAATGTCTTAATGTGTTATTGTTCCTTTCCAGGTATTGACAGCAGCCCCTACACTCAGTAGGGAGTGTAAGGGAGAGCAAATTTAGAATATTTCCTGTTATCAGTCTGTACTAGTCTGTGATGCTGTTCTATATCCATACCTTGTAACTAGAAGTAAGCTACTGTGTTGCTATATGAGAGTGTGTCATGAACATAGTATGCGGCTGTACTTTTCAGAAATTAGGACTGTTTAAGTGACCTTGCATCCCAATGGTGGACGGGAGATTGATGAGAACAGTATTGATTTAGGGAAAATTGTGGTACTGTATTTTTCACCGTTATATGTTCTTTATAGATGGCATACTGGTACTTGCCCAAATAGATGCACGGTTAGGTGTGCCTTGGTTTAGACTTGGCCTGTATAGGTACACTTATGAGTGTCCCACCTGGGGGAAGAAAATTTCCTGTTTGTTTATCAGTTACCCTGTTGCTGAAGTTTGACGTTAAGGAATGCTAATTTTGTCTTTAATTTTCTATTTGGATTGATGGGTCCATGCTAACATAACCCTAACAGTTTTGTACAAATAAATTTTATTTTCTTGTTTTATAAACACTACATATCATTCCTGCTCCTACACCAATGTGCCCCCCTTCCCCAGCCACTGTTTTTTTAAGATCTCTTAAGTACCGTAACTTATCATAATTCTTTCCTCCCACACTGTGTCCCGTAATTAATTAAACAATATTTCCTTTCACCTAATGTTCTTATACTTGTACTTATGATCAGCAAGCAAAAGGTAGGAGAAGCAAACGGGTAAGTCAGGTTCTAGCTGGGTCCCCTTGCCCAGTATAAATCAAGGGGTGGTGCCCAGTACTCAGGTCTGTTGAACTGTTACTCAGGTTTTTGGGTATTCCACTGTTGTATATTTTTTGTGTAGTGAACGTCGGGTTGTGGTCGGCATTCGGACACTAGGCAGTTCGGGTGCTACCTCTGGCCACAGTCCGCAAACCACTACAACGTAACACAAATAAGAAACATGAGGAATGGTGTGTGAATATCCGTATACCCACAAATACATGAATAAATCAACACTCGTAAATAATTATAACAAAGTCATAAATAAATCCAACACTCAAACAAATAACATATTACAAAATATACTCAAGAGGCAGGTGCAGATGTATAAGTCCGTGAAGTACAAAAAGTTGATCCTCAGCCGAGTACAAAAGCAAGAACAGAACTAAAGATATGAAAAACTTAGGTAACAAACATAACCTTCGATGAAGAAACTACGGTGGCGTGACGGGTACTTCAGCCAATCACAAGCAGAGTAAGTCGAGCGACGAGGTGAAGAAACTACGATTGTTAAAAATCGTAACCAGGCCGGCAACGTAAGCGGTAGTTGAAGAGCGTTAAAACTGTTATCATGTCGGAGTCATGAGACCTCCCCCCTAGAGACCTCGTACATCTGTAAGGTGGAAGAGGTTAAGATCCCCTATTTGTCGAGGGTCCTCTTGATAAAGCGTCTGCGATGACGTTCTCTGTTCCTTTCACGTGGTTAATGATAAGTTAGTAAGGCTGAAGCATTAAAGACCATCTCATTAATCTTTGGTTATGATTTTTCATCTTCTGAAGGAACCGAAGCGGGTTGTGATCCGTATATATTTCAAGAGGATACCTTTGATCTTGGATATAACAGGCAAACTTTTGCAGGGCAAGCATCAATGCGAGACATTCCTTTTCTATCACACTATATGATTTCTGATGTTTTTTCAACTTAGCTGAATAGTAGCACACAGGATGGAGGGTATCAAAGTTGACATCACGTTGCATAAGGACTGCACCCACTCCTTGATCGCTGGCATCTATGTAGAGCAGGAAAGGTTTATCCATACTAGGTGTACAGAGAACTGGGTTACTGGAGAGAAATGCCTTTAGCTGATGGAAGGCTTTCTCACACTCATCTGTCCACTTGAACAGTAAGTTTGAGCTAGTGAGGGTCGTAAGTGGGGCAGCTACTGCAGAGAAGTTAGGGCAGAAACGGCGATAAAAGCCACACATACCCAGGAAACGCTGTATTTCCCTTCTAATCGTTGGATGAGGGAAATTGAGAATGGCTTCTATATTCGCTTCCTTAGGCCGAGTTTGACCTTGACCCACCACATGTCCGAGGTAAGTCACCGTACCCTGGCCGAAGGAAGATTTGAGCAAGTTTATGGTGAGACCACTTTCATTCAGGCGTTGCAGTAGATTTGATAGACGTTGCAGGTAATTGTTCCAAGTTTCTGAAATTATCAAAATATCGTCTAAGTACACATAAGTCCCTTCTAAATCCCTAGTAATGAAGTTCATAAGCCTTTGAAAGGTTGCTGGGGCAGAATTAAGACCAAAATGCATACGGGTATATTGATATAGACCATCAGGGGTTATAAAAGCTGATATTTCCTTAGAGTTTTCAGTGAGGGGAATTTGATAGTAACCTTTTTGTAAATCTATTTTAGATACAAACTTAGCTTGGCCAACAGAATCTATTATAGTATCAATTAGAGGCAATGGGTAAGAGTCAGGGATAGTTATATCATTAAGTTTCCTGTAGTCTGTGCAAAGTCTGAAACGTCCTCCAGGTTTTGGGGCGAGTAGACAAGGCGAAGCCCATGGACTATAGCTGTGTTCTGTTAGGCCATGTTCGAGCAGAAAGTTTACTTCATCTCGCATGACTTTCCTCCTTTCTGGACTCAGACGATACGGTGGCTGTTTGACAGGGAGAGAACCAAATTTTAGACGGATGTTATGTTCTATCAAATTACATTTCCCTACGGTATCACTCAACACATTAGGAAATTGTTTGAATAGGTTGGCCGAGTCCCTTAGCTGAGACTCTGATAAATGTGTTAGAGACCCTTCCAGGTCTTCTATAATATTACTGTTGGTCGTAATAGGGTTCGGTATATATTCATCTGACGCTTCAATTGGTTTGTCAGAATTTGTTATACATAGATTAATTTTTGAACCAGCCTCATCCGATGTTCTCTTTAAATATTCTTTTAATAAATTTATGTGATATTTCTGGGTCTTTTTCCTTTTATCTGGAGTAGAGATTAAATAGTTATTTGACTTTAAATTATCAATTACGGTATAAGGACCTTGATATTTAGGTGAAAAAGGAGATCCTGGTATAGGCATTAAAACTAACACCTCATCTCCAGGCTGAAACTGTCTGACTTTAGCGGATTTATCAAAGTGAGCTTTCATAGATGCTTGACTCTCCTTTAAGTATTCTTTAGCTAATTTCCTTACTTTAGATAACCTCTCTTTCAAGTTGTTCATATATGTCTGCACATTAACCTTTGAGGATTCTGAATCAAAGTCACTGGCTAGCAAATGATCTTTTACAATTTTTAAGGGACCCCTGATCTCTCTACCAAACAGCAACTCAAAAGGAGAAAATCCCAAAGATTCTTGCTTACATTCTCCAACTGCAAATAATAAAAAGTCAAGACCTTCATCCCAATCGTTTGAACTTTCTAAACAGTAACGTTTCAGCATGGATTTACGGGTTTGGTGGAATCTCTCTAAAGCTCCTCGAGACTCAGGGTGGTATACAGAAGAGTTTACAGTAAGCACACTTAATTCTTTTAGTACCTCTCTAAAAAGATCCGAAGTGAAATTAGTTCCTTGGTCAGATTGCAAAACCTTGGGAATACCAAAATTTGAGAAGGTGTGTATCAAGTTAGTAGCTATATTCTTAGCAGAAATGTTCTTGAGAGGTATAGCTATAGGAAATCTGGTTGATGTACACATGATAGTAAGGATGTATTTATTCCCTTTTTGAGTGGAAGGAAGTGGACCAACACAATCTATTAGTATTTTCTCAAAGGGTTCCTCTAATACAGGGATAGGAATGAGCGGAGCAGGAGGAATAGATTGATTGGGTTTACCTATAACTTGGCAAATGTGACAAGATTTTATATATTCTGTAACACTTTTCTTCATTCCTGGCCAAAAGTAATGTATTTGGAGCTTTTGATAAGTTTTCTTTATACCTAAATGTCCATTGAGACCATCATGAGCCAAAGAAACAATTTCACTTCTCAAAGAGGATGGAATTACTATCTGAAATTCATCGGCCCAATCTTGTTCTTGAGCTAAGTGGCTAGGTCTAAATAATCTCATGAGAATGCCTTCATGCAGGTAAAATCCTGGCTTTTCTTTAACTTTTGTAATGTGGGAAGCTACCTCTGACCAACATTGGGTCAAAGTAGGGTCAGACTTCTGTGCTGCAATTAAGGAATCCTTTGACATCTTTATTTCTTTAATGTTAGGTAAAGGCACAGATTTAATTCTAGTCTGACGAGACTTTGACCTAGTGGTTACACAAACAGGGAAAAGATCAGGCTGAGAGGATTCAATATTTAGAGTAGGGTTATTTTCCAAAAGGATGATCTACTACAACTGGACATGGAACAGTAAGTTTCCCAGCAATATCATTTCCTAGTAAAAAGTTAATTCCAGGGACCGGTAATTTTTGTGTTATTCCTACTTTTATTTTTCCGGATACAAGTGGAGACTTAAGATACAATTCCGTGAGGGGAATGGTGGAAATTGAAGAGAGATCACAAATTACTACCTTTTCATTTAGAAAGAATTTCTCTAAGTTAGGGATTACTGTATTAAGCATTATACTTTGAGCAGAACCGGTGTCTCTTAGAATGTTGACAGGATATTCTACATTATTTAGAGTTACTGTGCCTGTCATTTTGAAATCTTCAAAAACATCTATGCAAGGAGGGTGAGCAGCTACGTTAGATGTGGGCTTATTAAATGGGAGCTGAGATTTTACTGAAGTTTTGGAAGCTTTATTAGGGTCATAATATTCAGAGTGTTTACAGTGGGGACTCCAGCATTCAGTAATGTGATGACCAGATTTCTTACAAAAACTGCATATTATTTTAGTTTGGTATTTATCACTACTACTATTCCCATCCTGAGTCTCTGAAACTACAGATGAGGCAGGTTTTACGGGAACTGTCCTTTTATCAGACTTAGGATTACCTTTGTGTACCAAGGAATATACATCAGCACAATTTGCTGCCTCTTTCAATTGGGTTTCACCTCTATCTTCTAGGTGAAGCTTAACATTCAGAGGGATTTTCCTTTTAAACTCTTCATAAACTAATAAGTTAACTAACTGATCGAAAGTGGTGACATTACTCGAGAACAGCCATTTATGAAAATACCATAACTTCTCTGTAGCAAATTCAACATAAGTCTGAGATGGAAAATTAATTAAATTACGGAAATTTTGTCTATAGCCCTCAGGTGTAATAGTGTAAGCATTTAGGATAGAAGTCTTAACAAAATCATAGTCTTGGCAGTCTTCTAATGATAGAGTAGAATATACGATCGAGGCTTTACCTTTAAAGTTTGTGCTAACTAGCCATGTCCAAGAGGTTCTGGGCCATTCTAATTGAATTGCTGTCTTCTCAAAATTCCTAAAATAACTTTCAGGGTCATCCTCATTAAACTGAGGAACTAGCTGAGCTTGTTGTGCAATGTTAAACTTATAATTAGGAGTACCTTGGATAATTGAACGGTCATGAGTCTGAGCCTCTAATTCTGCTAACTTAACTTCTCTCTCTATTTCTAGCTTCCTTGCTTCGAATTGTTTTTGTGCTAACTTCAACTCTCTCTCTATCTGTAATTTCTGTATTTCTACATCAGCAATACTCTTTTGCACGGAAGGTGCATCAGTCCCTAGTGACAATTTCTGATCATGAATTTTATCAATAAATTCTTCGGTACTAGATAATGATAGTCTATCATGCTCCTGGTCATTATCATCTAACAATGTCACAGATTCTGGCAAAATTAATCCCTGTTCTACCAAACCATCTATAGCTGTAGTCATAAGGTCTCGTAAGGTCATGGAAGATGTGAACGAAATCTTAAAGTACATAAGAATAAACTTCCATTCATCTTTACTTAAAGTGAATTTACTCAAGTATGTAAAATCTGGCTTAGAGCAAAAGGCATGGACATCAAATTCACTCATTGTAACAGCAAGAAAATTCCTCTGAAGGATTGAGTGTTGGTTACAGGTTAAATATACAATACACAAATTGAATACAAAAGGTATTAAATACATGTGAAGCTGTATTATCACTACGTTCAGTGATGAGGTAATATTCAGTGATGATTCAATATAAGATTCAGGCAAGATTCATTTCAAGATTCAGGCTGGCTTGTTGCCTTAAGTGCAAGATACGAACATTAACTACCACAAGTTGATAGCAAGTTGTAAAGATTCTTGGAACACTTGACAGTTCAAGTTCTAGATAAGATTCTAATGTCTAATTAAGTCAAATCTATTAAGGATTCTCGGTTTAAAGAGTCTAGTCAATGTGACTTCAGTGGAAATAAAAGGTCATACGAGTTCTGTATTATGTGTCACAAGACAATGTGTTGATGACCTAAGAAAGATTAAGGATCGGCATAAGATTACAAAGTACTAACACTTCTGTATAACAGCACAAACGACTAAGTTAATTTCACAAAAAGGCAAGGCGAATTGATATACCTATATAAGTGCACATGGAAAATTATCCCGGTCAGGCCCCCATATGTTACAAGCCCTGATTACCGATGAGACCTGATGTCGTAAAATTAGAGGCAGCCCCAAAATGTAAGCGGTAGTTGAAGAGCGTTAAAACTGTTATCATGTCGGAGTCATGAGATATATATATATATATATATATATATATATATATATATATATATATATATATATATATATATATATATATATATATATATATTGCCAATCACCCTCAGTGGCATAGCTAGACATATAACTACTCGGACTCTCCCCGTCCCTTGGGAGGAAGGGAGAAGAAGTAATCATACCCTGGTGAGAGAGGTTACAATTAGGAAAGGGAAGGGGGTTGAGAAGGGTTGAATATATGTGTGCGGGCGTGTGCATATACATCTCATTATTCAGCCGTCATTTTTGACGGGTTGCGTACATTAGTTCATAATAATTACGGGTGGTCTGTATATATATATATATATATATATATATATATATATATATATATTTATATACACGAGGTCCTCTGAATTTACTAGGAGAAGTCTGCTCATCAGTGAGCTACAAGCATAAGGGTGGATCTTTGGTGACGTCAATTTTCGGAGACGGTGACCGAGGTTTGACCTGACTAGAGGTAGTATTACTTGATCTCTGTCACGACGTTTATTAACTTCCAGCAGCCATGCCTCCTGTTTTGCACTGTATTTGTATGCCATAATAATAGCAAAAAGATCATCTATATGGGCATTCAATATTTCGGTTCCCAAAAGAAGAAATAACGAAGAACAAATGGATGCATGCTTCCAAACGCGCAAACGATGTTGACTGGAAGCGTGTTCGTATTTGTTCATTCTGTTTTAAAGCAGAGGACTATGCTTATGACGGTTAAAATTTACTTTTTGAATAAAGATAATAGCTGACCTTTCGTTATTGTGTAAAGAAAAGTCATTGAGACTAAATTGTTTGTGTTCCTTATTGGTTATTCATTTGTATTATTATTATTATTATTATTATTATTATTATTATTATTATTATTATTATTATCAACCAAGCTATAATCCTAATTGTGAATGCTAAATGTTAAAAGCACAAATGAGCCTCCAACAGTGAAAGAAACCCAGTGAAATTCTTCATTTCACATAACATTTCCTGAGCTGTCCTCTTGAGTCTTCACTTTATGGCACGTGCAAATCTATCCTTTCCCTTTTCAGATCCACTGCTACCTGAAAAGACATTGTTGCCTTTCAGATTTTATGAAATCACAACAACAATTCCAATACAAAAAACTGAATAGTTTTTATATATTAATGGTTACTTTATGGGGCACTAAACTGATAAAACATAAAAAACTCTTTGGAAAAACTCATCATCATCATCATCATCTCCTGCGCCTATAGTACCACAGCAACAAACGTCGAATCGTCCTCTTTCAATTATCGTTTTAAGTGTGGCAAGAGAGGCCATATACGTACGGAATGTTGGTCAAACCAACCAAAAGCAGTCGCCCAAGTGATTAAGGATAATTCGACCTCACAGAATATGAAGACGAAGAAGCAATCGGGAAAGGACGGAGAGGAAAATAAACCAGCCAACGTTAATACGATGAACAGGACAAACCCAAACAGCATGGATGCCTTTAAACCATATATTTATGAAGGCTTGTTAGCAGCAATAGATGGGAGTGAGCGAACCCCTGTCAGGATATTGTGAGACACAGGTTGTAACCATAGTGTGGTGGTATGAGGAGTACACTCGTTGGTGGAACAGTCTCTCACAGGGGACTTTCATTTTGAAGGGAATAGGAGGTGAGAAGGTCACCCCTATTTACCTTTTAAAACTGTCATGCAACTTGGTGACGTAATTTTCACTTTGCAGTAAAGGATTCATTGGCTGTTGAAGAAGTAGATGTTCTGCTGGGCAATGAGGTTGGTGGAGCGTCGTTCATGCCTTCTCCCATGGTAACGGAGAACCCACTGAAGTATAGTCCTATGATTGAACTCGAGAAGGACTACTGTATTTGTTTTCTAGTTGTGTGACAACTAGGAGTTTGAAGAATAAAGTAGCTGGTGAAGAAGAAAAAGAAACCGAAGGAGCGATAAACTTAGAGGATTTGTTTTCCGTAGAAGAGGATTCCCTTGATGGTACGCCAGAAGAGAACTCCTGAATAGGTCCGATCGAAGAGGAATGACAGATGAGTGGACAAGAGTACAAAGAAGAAAAAGAAATCGAAGGAGCAGTGAACTTGCAGGATTTGTTTTCTGAAGAAGAGGATTCCCTTGATGATATGCAAAAAGAGAACTCAAGAGTAAGCCCGAGCGAAAAGGAGCAACAGATGAGCAGACAAGTGGACAAAGAAGAAATAGTAAATTCAACGTTAAAAGTAGGACAAGTGAGAAGGAAAAGGCTGATTAGGATTGCAACGGAAGGATGTAACGTTTGTACCGTGTGGTGGACGAGTCAGAGGCACAACAGTCTTCTGTTTTTATCTTGAGGATTGGTTGCTTATGAGAAAGCAGAGACCCACTGATATCATTGGGAATGCCGAAGGGGGGATATAGCGACAGATATTAATTCACGCACTGTTGAGAAGACAGGTGATTGTGGTAGTGCACGAGACGGGACATATGGGGATAAGGAAGATGATGGAGAAGATAATGAAACACTTTTCTGGCCTGGTATGCATAAAGAAGTGAGCCAGTTTTGCCATCATGTCACGTATGTCAGACAGCTGAAAAGCCCGAGTGCAACAAGGAAGCTCCCTCACGAAGGATTGAAGTACGAGGAGAACCCTTCAGGAAAGGACCGAAGAAAATGTTAGCAAAAAAATTGAAGGACCGAAAGGAAACGGAAGGAGAATATGTCAAGAATTTGAGGAAAATGATCGGTGAGTTAAGAAAATTTTCCCTAGAAGGCATGAAGACGACGAGTCAATGACGGACGTAGAAAAGGTTTGGTAGAAAGAGTACGAACAGACAGGTTGCAGAACCCTTCAGCAAAGGACCAAAGAAAATGTTGGCAGGAAAAGCAAAGGATCAAGAGGAAACAGATGAAGGAAATGTCAAGGATTTAAGGAAAGGAATCGGTAAGTTGAGGAAAATTTCCCTAGAAGACGTAAAAACGAGTCAAGGATGGAAGAAGAAAAGGTTTGGGATGAAGAGTACGAATGAACAATTTGTGGTAGGACGGCAGGTGTTGGTCTACGCACCAGAAAGGAGATTCCCTCTCGCTAACGAGTTCCCAGAACCATTCCAGATTTTGGAGGAGAGTAGTGACCGGACCTACGTACTCGAGATATCAGGAAAAGGAAAAATCTAAGGAAGACCATATTAACTTCGAAACCAATACTGCGAGCCCCGGATTTCAACAAGAAGCTCCTTATCCAAGTAGATGTGTCAGATAACGGGATTGGAGCTGTCTCATTGCAAGAAGATAAGGAAGGAATTATTATTATTATTATTATTATTATTATTATTATTATTATTATTATTGATGTTTATCATTATTATTATTATTACTATTATTATTATTATTATTATTATTATCAATATTAATATTTATTATTATTATTAATATTAATTTTTTAATCTTATTATCAATATCATTTATTATTATTTTTTTATTTTTGATAATTATTATTGTTAATATTATTATTTTTTATCATTAATAATTATTATTGTTAATATTATTATTATTAATATTATTAATATTGTTATTATTATTAATGTTATTAATATTATTGATATATATATATATATATATATATATATATATATATATATATATATATATATATAATCATCTTCTCCTACGCCTATTGACGCAAAGGGCCTCAGTTAGATTCCGCCACTCGTCTCTATCTCGAGCTATTAAATCAATGTTTCTCCATTCATCACCCCACGCTTCATAGTCATTAGCCATGTAGGCCTGGGTTTTCCAACGCTTCTAGTGCCTTGTGGAGCCCAGTTAAAAGTGTGGTGAATTAATCTCTCTTGAGGAATATTTTATGTCATTGGTAGTTTTCGAGCCCATTGTTAATTTGCAAACATGGTGCAACAACAGTATTTTCCAGGCAAGAGGTGTCTCTCTCTCTACACCAGATCCTCCTCCCATTATTATTATTATTATTATTATTATTATTATTATTATTAATTTTATTATTATTATTATTATTATTATTATTATTATTATTATTATTATTATTATTATTATTCCTTGGGCTGATACATTCATATAAAAAGTTTAAAAAAACTTGAACCCCAGGAAAAAAAAATAATGAAAACAAGATCGAAAAGATCTGAACCAAAATGGAAACGTAAACAACAATCCATAAAGATGAACCAACAAACAGAAGAGTAAAAAAATAGGCAATTTCGCTGAATCTATCAAAAGAAAAAGTATAGATACGTAAAAAATGAAAATCCCAAAAGGCTTCTGTGTCACTTCTGGGAGTCGAAGCAGAGGAAAGACGCCCGTTGAGATGACCTGTGAAGGATAATTAGATTTGGGGGATCCCTTTGATGGGCGGGAGAGTTCCCTGCGTTATCAAGAGAAATCCTTCATGCCCACTGTGGCAAGATCAGGGAAACAGAGCTTCGTAGGATTTTGTAGAAGAAAATATAGTTCGTATCAAGATGTATGGAGTAACAGGTCCAATGTTTGTGAACGGTGATGACGTCATCAGAGCCAAAGTTTGCCCCCACAACCTTTCAAGTTCTATAATTGCATTGTCCTTTTCCGTGAAGTTGTTGACATCATATGGTGCATAATCCACTTGAAATTTTAATAATTTAATTTCAGTTGACCTAAATTTCCTCATTCCAAACTCTCTCTCTCTCTCTCTCTCTCTCTCTCTCTCTCTCTCTCTCTCTCTCTCTCAGCAAATTTTTTTTCTATCTTTTGTCCAGAAGCATTGTGTGCTTCAATATTAATTAGTTTGTTAAAGTAACACATTTTTTTTTGTTTAAATGCTTATAGAGCAAAGAATAATGTCATCTGAGTTAGCATTAGAGCGTCTTGTGGTTCAGCACTGCCACTGGCCCCGGTGACGTCCCATTTTCCGCCAGTTCATGAGTGCTGGACCTTTTTTTGTTACTAGATCTTTGTTCGTATAGGCTGTAGAAGGATATATCTATCTAGCGATCTATCTGAGTCGATACTTACAAGCTTGTTCTTCTCACATCTCTTTGGTCATATTTTAATATTGATAACAATGACAATGGGATAATATCAATCTTCCCCATATGATAAAGAGCAAATGTCTGGATATATATATATATATATATATATATATATATATATATATATATATATATATATATATATATATATTAAAGTAGATGTTTTTCTTTCCTATCACACTCAGTGGCATTGCCAGACGTATGACCTCTTGCTCTCTTCGTCCCTCGGGTACGGGGAGAGGGAGTAGTCATAACTGAGTGTGCCCCGAGAAGTACACTCAGAAACCGCCCAAACTGCCGTGTTGTTCTTAGGGAATATGGAGGAGGTGAGAAGGGTTGAATCTGTGGGTGCACATGTTCGTGTGTGTGCATGTTTATGTAAATATTTAGACGTCATTTTTGCCGGGTGGCGTACTCTAGTAAGAATAGTAATGATGAAGATGAAAATCTGTACAGGAAATAAATATTACTGGTCTGAATTGGACTAACAGAAGCGAGATATTTCTTTATTTTATTCGATTCTGTCTTGTGGGAAAGGTTGCGTTATAGGATTTGGGGAAAATCTTACTTGATGGGGCCTCGTCTCTGCCAATAAGTGATGCGGCATTTTTGGGAGGGATAGGAAAGTAGCTTGTTGAGCAGTAAGGAGAATTGGCGGTGGTTTGCTGCTCCTGAACGTTTTTGTTGATTTTTTAACTTCAATTATGTGGATCAATGATTTTTTTCTGAAAACAAACACTTAAACGTAAACAAACAATTCATTGAGTACTAATATAGGAAAAGGATTCGGCTGGTGTAGACGACCTGCTGTTGAGGTTTTATGTTTAAATGTATGACATGACTAATGCTTCATGTATGCATACATGCATAATGTGTACGTGTATTTCCAGGTATGAATACATGCTTGGGTTACTGCGTGATCAGACCTGAGGTGGAATTTCTAATGAAGCTTCGTTGACTTCTCCACAGAATTAAAAAATCATGAAGAATGAAATTGGATAAAAGCGCGAAAGAAAGTAATCAGGAGAAAGTGATTAATTAAGAATAAAAATGAAAACGAAAGAGGAACCTCTGATAACTGGACGAAGTGGAAAAGGTTGAGAGAGAGAGAGAGAGAGAGAGAGAGAGAGAGAGAGAGAGAGAGAGAGATTTTGCGTCCATAAATATTTCCCTTTGTAACACAATTTTTCTGCTTCGGGAATGATGATTAGGAGTAGAACATTTTATCAGTTTGGAAAATTAGAGCCATTTTCTTCTCCCTAATTAATTGTTTAATGAAATAACGGAAACACACAAATACATATACGCATTTATAAATAAATAAATATATATATATATATATATATATATATATATATATGTATATATATACTGTATATGTGTGTGTGTGGTTTATGTCTGTAAATGGGCACGTACAATTTCATCATATATATATATATATATATATATATATATATATATATATATATATATATATATATAAATATAAATATATATATATATATATATATATATATATATTCACTAGTGTGTGCTACCCGTCCAAAAACGACGGCTAAATATTTAGAAGAATATGCACACACGTACACACACAGATTCAGCTGTTCCCACCCCCTCCCCCTTTTGTAAGGGCAATTTGTGGGAGATTGTGCTTCCCGAGTGGTTGTCGCTCAGGCTGGCAGGATATATATATATATATATATATATATATATATATATATATATATAATATATGTATTTTATATGACTTGATATATATATATATATATATATATATATATATATATATATATATATATATATATATATATATATATATATATATATATGTATGTATGTATATATATATGTATATATAAATATATATATATATATATATATATATATATATATATATATATATATATATATGTATATATATATAAATATATATATATATATATATATATATATATTATACATATATTATATGTTGATGTGGCGGCTCTTAGCGAGACCAGACTACCCGAAGAGGGCAACATCAGGGAAGCTGGAACAGGCTACACCATCTTCTGGAAAGGCAAGGCCCTAGAGGAGCCTCGCATCCACGGTGTTGGCTTCGCCATCCATTCCCAGCTAGTGCAGCAGCACAACCTCGCTCCCAAGGCCATCAGTGAGCGCCTGATGACTGTCCGCATCCCCATCACGCGGGACAGACATCTCACCCTGATCTCTGACTATGACCTCAACCGATGATAACAAAGCTGCCTTCTACACCCAGCTCGACCGCACCATCCAGGCAGTGCCCGCCAATGACAAGCTCGTTGTGCTTGGCGACTTTAATGCCCGAGTAGGCAAAGACCATCGCCTGTGGGAGGGAATCATCGGCCGCCATGGCATTGGAAATTGCAACGCCAATGGCCAACTCCTACTGGGTCTGTGTGCAGAACACCAACTTGTGGTAACCAACACCATCTTCCAGTTACCAAAGCGACAAAAGACCACATGGAGACACCCACGATCTAAACACTGGCACACCCTGGACTACGTCCTGACCAGAGCCAGAGACCGAGGAGACGTCCGCATCACCCGATCCATGCCCGGAGCGGACGACTGCTGGACGGACCACAGACTCCTCATCTCCCGACTCTCCGTGACGACCCTATGACCACCCAGAAGGGCACCTGACAGCGTACCACACCAACGTTTTGATTGTAGTAAGCTCCGCAACCCACAGGTGGCACAGAACTACAAGGAGGCCTGCGAACAATACCTCGCAGACCCTGTGGGTCAGGCCACTGTCGAGCACCACTGGACCACCCTCAGAAACGCCATGGCCCGTGCCGCGGAGGAAACACTAGGCTACACCACCAAGAAACGGCAGGATTGGTTTGATGAGAATGATGCTACCATCTCTCTTCTCATTGAAACCAAACGACAAGCACGCCTGACTTTGGAAAACCAACCAACAGCAGCTAACAAATGTGCTCACAAAGTGGCTGAAGCTGGTTGCCAAAGAGGTATATGTGAAGCCCAGAACACCTGGTGGCAAAGAAAAGCTGCAGAAATACAGAGTTTCGCTGACCAACGTGACCTGCGCAGCTTCTATGCAGCAACAAAAGAAATATTCAGTCCCACACGGTCATCAGTGGGCAGCCTGAAGGACGCGGATGGGGCCACGACCATCACCGACAGCAAGGGCATCCTCGCCAGGTGGAGGTCTCACTTTGAGAACCTTCCTCAATGACCAAGCAGACACCCCAGACGATCTCCTGCGAATGACCCCGCAGCATCCCGTCCGTCACTGGATGGCACTACCACCCTCCATCCATGACTTCAACTAGGCCCTGCAGCGCATGAAGCCCGGCAAAGCCCCAGGGCCAGACAACATCCCGTTGGAGCTCCTCACTCACGGTGGCCCCGGCTTGAGGAACCGTTTGATGCTCCTTAAACTGAAAATATGGGAGACCAAGACCCCCCAATGACTTCTGCGATGCAAACATCATTACCATCCTCAAGAAGGGAGACAGGGAGAACTGTAACAACTACCGGGGAATATCACTACTAAGCATCGCGAGTAAGATTTTCGCTCGGATTCTCCTTGACCGCCTCCTTATTCTCGCAGAAGACGTCCTGCCAGAGTCCCAGTGCGGCTTTCGACCTTCCCGCGGGACCATAAACATGATCTTCTGTGCGCGACAACTACAAGAGAAGAGCCTCGAACAACAACAGCCCATAATGTTCATCTTCTGGGATTTGAAAAAGGCCTTCGACAAAGTACCTCGACCTGCGATGTGGGCTGTCCTCAAAAGATATGGCTGCCCACCCGATTTTGTCAAGCTGGTGCGTGCCCTCCATGACGGAATGGTTGGGAGAGTCTGCCACCAGAACTCTCTTTCAGACCCATTCCCCATCAACGGCGGCCTGAAGCAGGGCTGTGTTCTGGCCCCGACGTGTTTCTCGCTATACACCGCAGCAATGCTCAACGAGATTCCCCCAGACACACCCTCAGTCGACCTACGTTTCCGCATGGATGGAGGCGCTTTCAACCTCGCTAGACTCCGCGCCAGAACCAAGACCACCTTGTGTGCAGTACGAGAACTGCAGTACGCTGACGACAATGCCACCCCAGGTCAGACGGCAGAGGACCTGCAGTCGTTAGCTGATGCATACAACTCTGCCTACGAACGTTTTGGGATGCAAGTCAACTCAGACAAAACCAAGACCCTCGTCCAACATCCACCAGGACTGATGCTCCCTAACTTCAATACCACAGTGAATGACCAACCGTTAGAACAGGTGGACCAGTTCTCCTACCTAGGGAGCATCCTAACATCAGCTCCCACAAGCAAAAAGGACGTGGAGAACAGGATCAGGGCAGCCCACTCCGCCTTTGGCCGACTCAACTGCCGCGTATTTAACAACCACGCACTGACAATGACCACCAAAATAATGGTGTTCAGGGCAGTAGTCCTCTCCACGCTCCTGTATGCATGTGAAACATGGACGCTATATAGAAACGATATTAAAATCCTAGAACGCTTCCAACAAATGAAACTGAGGCAGATCTTGAAAATCCCCTGGGAGAGCCACACCACCAACATTGAAGTCTTAGAACGTGCCTCGCTGACCAGCGTGGAGGCCACCATCATCCACCACCGCCTCCGCTGGATAGGACACGTGCATAGGATGGATCCATCTAGGCTCCCAAAGAAAATATTCTACGGAGAACTGACCCAGGGCACCAGACCACGAGGAGCCCCGAAAATGCGCTATAAAGATCAACTAAAGCGCACCCTGGCTCTAACTGACATCGATCCTTCCTCATGGGAAGAAACAGCCAGGGACAGGAAA
>NC_090759.1:11830385-11835385 GCF_036898095.1 Palaemon carinicauda | reverse complement strand
AATACGCAATTGTTTTGGGTACCATTGGCTTTGGAGTTTTCCTGAAAAAAACACTGATAGAACTCATCTTTTTCTTATTTTAAGGACAAAGGGTGGGCGGAGCTGGCTGAGAGAGTCGTCTCGCGGGTGTGTTGGTATGCATCTGAGAGTTGCCTAGAAACTACGGATTCGCCTCTTGACATTTTTATATAGTTGTTAACTCTGGCGTTGGCATTAGGCACCCCCCCCCCCCCATGCTTACAGGGCAAATGCAACACTGTGGAGAAGCTAGATTTCATATATAAGGTGACCCCAGCATTGCATAGGTAGATAGAGAATCCCAGCTTTAAGTCATCGCCATCTCCCCTCTCTCTCAGCTCAGAGTATTATTTTAAAAGTATTCAGTACCTATAGTGTGTCCCCTCCAAAGTGATTTTGTGCCGCATATACTGTGTGTAGTGAGTTAAAACGTTGCTGAGAATTTGGCAGGTGATTTTAAATTCATGGTGCTGTGATGAGTGTTGGCATTATGTAAAGTTTTGTAAATGGCCTTGTAATAACGAAAAAAGATTTTGTATCGTGATCTGGTTACCTATTTTCATCAAGTATCAAAGTTAAATATTTGTATTTATTTTTAATTACGAGCGAAACCAGTGATTTTATAATTTTCATAAGTATTTCTTTTGTCTTAGTCTAAGGTTTATTCAGATTTAATATTTAAAGTCAAGTAATTATATAATATTCAGATCGTAACATTTTTGCCTTAATCTAAGTTTTGTTCAGGCTTAATATTTCGAGTAATTTATTTGACTTATGTAAATTTCTTTCAAAGTGTTGTAATTTATATAGAATATTTTTATTTTTGTAAAGAGTGTATTATTACAATCACCATTGTTTGAAATAGTATTCGCTCGTATCATGTTAAAGAATCGTTGTAAGTAATAGTTTTAGATAATTCTGAAGAATAATTACCCAGTTTTGTTTTGAGTGAATTTAAGAGAGCTTTGGATATTCAGTGTTTTAAATAATATATTGCTGTTTGGGAGTTGTTTAACTTTCTCAAAGTTCAGGTGTTAATATTTCCAAGTGTAACAGATTTAATGTAAAAGCAAACAGGTGAGTTTGAAATTTGAGAGGTTGTATAGCTTGCAAGCCGTAATTTATATGATTTTATATGTTTGGTTTCCAGACACGAGCCATCTTATAATAATGCATATATATCCATATATATATATATATATATATATATATATATATATATATATATATATATATATATATATATAGATAGATAGATATATATGTATATATATATATATATATATATATATATATATATCTATACCTATTTATCTATCTATCTATATACAGTATATATATATATATATATATATATATATATATATATATATATATATATATATATATATATATATAGGCCTATATATATAGATAGATAGATAGATATAGATATTTATATATATAATTCATGAATGGCAGAGGCAAGTTACAGGGAAATGCCCGAGAGACTTTATATAATATATATATATATATATATATATATATATATATATATATATATATATATATATATATATATATTGTATATATATATATATATATATATATATATATATATCTCTCAAGAACCATTCTATCAATTTTGCTGCATATACCTTTGACCATGGTCTAGGGCAGGCGCAAGTCAGCTAATTTTGACGAGTAGTTTCGGAGATATCATGAAACACAAAATGACTGCCACATGGTCGAAGATTGTAAATAGGAAACGACTTGGCTGATTTTAACCAAATTTGGTGGAAATGTAGAGGGGAACAAGACAATATAAACTGTGCAATATGAATGACCTTGACCTTGAGGTCATGGGACCATTCGTGTTAAAAGATAATTTTTGTTTATTTTTAAATCTACGGTGCTATTCAGCCTGATTTCATTGGAGTCTTGAACGTAGGTGTTGGTGGCCTTATTATTATTACTATTATTATTATTATTATTATTATTATTTATTATCATTATTTATTTTTATTCATTATTTATAGATTAATTATTATTATTATTATTATTATTATTATTATTATTATTATTATTATTATTATTATCATTATTATTATTATTATTTTTATTTATCTGTTTCTCAAAAAAGTCCATCGACTTGCCACACAAACTTCAAATATAGAGAATGAAACGGATAAATAGACAAATAAATAAATAGTAAGATGAAAAATGAATAAATGAGAATTTTGAGTGAAAGAACTTGAATCCTATTTGTACAACCTCTCTCGTGAGGTTTCGTTTTTCCTCCTCCACTACGATATTTTTATCATGTTCTTCGGCAGAATCAGTTTTTGTTGATATGAAGATCAAACGCTTCAAGTTCATTGAATTGTCCTTAGTCTTGTGTCAGATTCCAATTCAATACCCCTGCAAAGACGTCATCTCTTTCATTTATATCATACATAAACGGGGTCATTATCTATTGGCCTTCATGAACTTGAATGACAAACGATACTTTTGCCTCGAGATGGACCAATTGAAATTGGGAAGTTGTTCTTTCAACTTCGTTCTCCATCATCTAAGTCTTTCCAAGAAATGTCCTTAACATGATTCTAAAGGGATGTCTTTCCGAAAGCTGTTCGTCATTATTTGAAAGAGTACGTTGGTGGAAGATAGATGAGAACGTCAGGTTTTTCTTTGGATTCTGAACCATATACTCCTGTAGAGAAACCAGTTTTCACGTTGGACAACCGTTTATTAGCATATTATTAAAGGTGTAATATATATATATATATATATATATATATATATATATATATATATGTGTGTGTGTGTGTGTGTGTGTGTGTGTGTGTGTGTGTGTGTGTGTGTGTGTATTTCCTGGATATTTTTAGCCTATTAAACAAGTTCAGGGTTTTTCAGAAGGAATTAGACATCATTAGCTTTTGGCTATCGATTCTGCACCATGTACTCCTCTGAGGAAACCAATTTTCACGTCATATAGCTTCTGAAAGCAAATCATTTCTTATACATATGGAAGGTGTAACAATGTATAGCGTATATATATTTCCTCGACATTCATAGCCCACTAAGTAGTTCATGGTCTTTCAGACCCTATAAAATTTTATCTGTTCTTCAAAAGCCTTTACTGATTATCATTTGGTTCTTTTTAACAGAGGAAATACCTTCTCGTCCTATTCATGTTCATCGTTAACATAATAACGGAAGATAAAGAAACTATTAATGAATCATTATACATCTCAGTAATCCTCGATAACGAGGGATTTAATTGCATCAATGATAAAGGGAAATTCGTTGACTTTTATGATTTTTAGAAGCAGGATCCATATGTATCTCAAATTTCATTCCACCATTCATTTTCCTATTAACTGGAGGCAACCTTTCTTACGTCGTCCCTTTCGGAAGGAGTCCTTCGATAAGGACTCCCTTCCCATCAGTCTGAAGCCTTCAGATGTGATGAGAGTTGTTGAATCGCTGGTAAACATAAAAAAACTTTTACGCAACTCAATAGATTGGCGTTGAAGTTTTTTATTCAACATTTTTGCTCTCTTTGCGTTCCTATAATTCTTAGTCTATGTAATTGATCTAACTCTGGAAATAATTAACCTCCACATTCAATAACCTATGATGTAACTTGAAATTAAATAGAATGCTCCAAGGAGATTATAGGATTTTTATCTAAGAAGAGACCATTCAAGTCCCAGGGAATCAATACACATTATCAATTGAGGCCGACCTGAGTTAGAATTTAAAAGTATATCTATTTTGGTTTCGTTCTTAGACCGGAGCGATTGCAGCACAATGGGATGAATACTGAAACTGAAAATAACAGAGAGAGAGAGAGAGAGAGAGAGAGAGAGAGAGAGAGAGAGAGAGAAGCGTCTGTTGACCTTTACATGCTAATACCTCCCTCTTTCTCCATAGAAAGGGATTCGGGGAATCAGGGAGGAAGTCATATCACGAGAATCGATGCGAGGTATTTGATTGCTAGGGAAATGTTGACGAAGGTAAACATCCCTTGACAATGAGTCAATAAGAGAGAGAGAGAGAGAGAGAGAGAGAGAGAGAGAGAGAGAGAGAGAGAGAGAGAGAGAGAGAGAAGCGTCTGTTGACCTTTACATGCTAATACCTCCCTCTTTCTCCATAGAAAGGGATTCGGGGAATCAGGGAGGAAGTCATATCACGAGAATCGATGCGAGGTATTTGATTGCTAGGGAAATGTTGACGAAGGTAAACATCCCTTGACAATGAGTCAATAAGAGAGAGAGAGAGAGAGAGAGAGAGAGAGAGAGAGAGAGAGAGAAGCGTCCGTTGACCTTTACATGCTAATACCTCCCTCTTTCTCCATAGAAAGGGATTCGGGGAATCAGGGAGGAAGTCATATCACGAGAATCGATGCGAGGTATTTGATTGCTAGGGAAATGTTGACGAATAGTAAACATCCCTTGATAATGAGTCAATGAGAGAGAGAGAGAGAGAGAGAGAGAGAGAGAGAGAGAGAGAGAGAGAGAGAGAGAGAGAGAGAGAAGCGTCCGTTGACCTTTACATGCTAATACCTCCCTCTTTCTCCATAGAAAGGGATTCGGGGAATCAGGGAGGAAGTCATATCACGAGAATCGATGCGAGGTTTTTGATTGCTAGGGAAATGTTGACGAATAGTAAACATCCCTTGATAATGAGTCAATAAGAGAGAGAGAGAGAGAGAGAGAGAGAGAGAGAGAGAGAGAGAGAGAGAGAGAGAGAGAGAGAGCAAACAAAAGGTGCTAAGAGATGGAATTGAATGAAGCAGTTTCAGGAGGTTAGTATTTTCTATCCGTATCTTTTAAGCTGGTTTTTAAAGAAATAATTTTTATCATCAGTAATATTAACTTTTCCTAATCTGTAAAGGTAGAGAAAAGTAATCTCTTATCCCTAATGTAATCACTCGAATCTATGGTAAGTATTATACACAGGAAAATAATTTTGATTAGATCTTTTGGCATAAGAAT